>NW_025889253.1:0-2852 GCF_002878395.1 Capsicum annuum
TGCCTAGATGAAGGAACAATGCCCAACTAGTATGATATCATGAAATCACCATATATGTACAAGCTTATGCATATCACATGTTTGATGAAGTGCTTCAATATATGAGTTATGAATTGTGTTGTTGGTTATGTGTTCAAGTAAGCCATGCCATGTCAGTTTCTTCTCATCGAGTTCTGGGGGTACTTGTACCCGAACATTTAGTTGTGTGCCTAGAGCCATGTCATGTTTTCACGATCTCCTCAGTCAAGCTATGATCCATAGAACTCAGTCAGTCATGTGACTCAGGAAATCTCATAAATCTCAATAATCTCAGTAGTTCAGTAATCTCAGTAACCTCAGTATTCCCAGTCAATCTCAGTAACTTCAGCATTCTCAGTCAGTCCTCAAAACTCAGTATATTCCGTCAGTCAACGAAACTCAGTAAACTCAGTTTAGCTCCGCTAAATAATACCACTAGTATCAGTTCAGTTCAGTTAATTAGTTTAGCTGTGTTAATCAATTCAGTGTTTTTCAGATGGGAGAAGGATTCAACACCGAGCGAGCCTCGGGATGAGGACTCACCCGCTAGATAGGACTGAGATCTCTAGAAGCAATCCATAAGTTCTAGAACTACGTAGCCAGCGTAGGTACGAAATGTCACCCGTTAGATAGGACTGACATACTCAGGGATCACCCATTAGCGCATTTAAATATATACGACTGATCCCAAGGGTCACCTACTAGATTAGGACTAACTCCACAGCAGTTGTCGTTACTAGTGGCGCGGTACTGACACCCTTCCGGCTTGGGTTACAGGTTGGACCCCAGTTAGCTTAGTATGGGGCATGTCGGTTAGATGAATACATCCCACAGAATCAAGACGGTCGGATACAGTCAATTCAGCTCAATAGTACAGATTTAGGACTGTCAGATACAGTCACTTCTTATCATTATAAATAGACTTCGGGATCGCCCATAAGACAGGACTGATCTCAACTATGGTTAATCAGTAACGGTATCATCAGATTTAGAGATCACCCGCCAGATAGGACTGATCTCAGATTCAGTTACTCAGACACAGTACGGAACTCATCTAGTTCTATTAAATTCAGGACTGTCAAATACAGTCCCTCATGTTATCAGTTATATCAATTATAGGAACTAATGTTATCAGTATTCAGCTTTAGGATTGTTAGGCACAGTCAACCAGATCAGTTCTTCATAATGAGAACTGTTAGAAATAGTTATTCATGTATCAGTAACATAGTGTTAGTCCCTCAGATATCAATAATTCCATGTTATTAGTAAACTTAGTAGTCAGAACTTAGCATTCAGTCCTATCACGATGTCAATTACAGTTACGTATGCATGCATGTATTGTCACGTTCATGTTAGTCAGTCAATTAGTATTATTCATGCATATGAACCTATTGTATTCAGCCTACCTTACTTGTATACCAGTATATTCAAAGTACTGATGCATTTGCGCTATGGTGTCTTATACCATAGGTTTAAAAGCACGATCTCCAGAGCATCAGTAACATCCCGATTCAGCAGTCGGAGTCAGAAGTGAGTCCTCATCCTTCGAGGACATGATGATCACATTACCATTTCAGTTTTCAGTTTATTTCAGTAGTTGGAGTTAGTTGCGGACATGTCCCATCAACTCCTTATTCAAACAGTTTAGAGGCTTTCAGACTACAGTATGTTCAGACAATTATCTCAGTTGTTTTGGTATTGTTATACTATATTGTTCAGCTATGTACTAGTATTGAACCTTATGGCCTTTCAGTTCATGTTTTCGAATTTACGATATTATTACTATTATTCAGTGGTCAGTTTACAGATATCAATCATGGGTTAGCTTGTGGTCCTTCGAGGTCATGAGCATCGTGTAGAGTTTCGGGTACCATATTCGGGGCGTTACAACGACATCCACCAACCATTCCCCTCCCGTCTCCCCCATTCCCCACCCCCACCCCCACCCAACACCACCACTACATCCAGCCAACAATTTCCCTCTTCCCTCTCCCGTCCCCCACCCTCAAACAAAAACCCACTTCGATGCCCATACCCCCGCCCATCATTCTTTGCTTCACCACCCATCACCACCCACCGTACCTCCTCCACCTCCATTTTGCCCA
Organism: Capsicum annuum; assembly: GCF_002878395.1. Lineage (NCBI taxonomy): Eukaryota > Viridiplantae > Streptophyta > Magnoliopsida > Solanales > Solanaceae > Capsicum > Capsicum annuum. The sequence continues at coordinate 2,124 of NW_025889253.1, forward strand.
TTTTCATCACCAGTCTACCCCGTATCCTCGAACCTTTTTTCCCCATATTCACTACCACTCTATCCCTACCCCCCAATTTTCCACCACCATCATATCCCCATCCTAATTTTTTCAAGTAATTACCTAATTAAAAATCTTCTCTTAAAATTTTTTAAGTTAATTTCTCAATTTTTCAGTTCATTCGTGATGAGAAGCGGAGGATGGAGGGCTATTTAGTTGTATTTACCGGTTCTTGAAGCTTTTCTGTTAGTGGGTGGATTGGGGTTTTTGGAGAAGAAGTTTGTCATTAATGGACGAAAATAGTGTTGTGACTGATACGGAGTTCCACCATCAAAGTTCATCAAAATATGTGATTGGAGCTATTTGATTGGGGTGTTAGGTGGTTTTGATGGTGTTCTGACGGCGTGGTGGTGCAGCAATAGTGGGATAAAGAAGAAGAAATGGAGGGGTGGGGGGAGCTTCGTTGATTTTTTTTAATTTTTTTTTCAAAATATGTTAATTTCTCATGTGTCACTTGAAAAAAGACGTGGCATGCCACGTGGAGTCGATTATACTCATACTAATTTGTTGAGAAAAGAGTTTAAAATATTATGTTCTAATGAATTTAGAGATTTAGATAACAAAAACATAAATAAAAGTGTTCAAATTACAAACTCTGACAAGTACAAGAGAGGATCTATCTGATCATTTCACCAAATATTTTTCATAAGAAATGTTGTCTCACTAATC
>NW_025889254.1:0-3557 GCF_002878395.1 Capsicum annuum
ATTTGAAAGTGGAATTGTGAAAGTTATTCTTTCGAAAGATTTAAATGACATTTACATTATGAGAATTGATATTCTTGATGAACTGAAAGTGATTGACAAATTATATGATGACTCACATGTGTTATTGTACTTATTTCATCCTCTCATGATTATGATGATTTTCTTCGGGCTATATGAGTCTTTCATACATCCTGCATATTTCTTATAAATAGTTATGATGATGATGTTTATAAAATTGCATACACCCCCATATACTCGGTTCCTTTCCATGGTACTGACCCACATCTTCGGATGTGGGCTGCATTTTCTCGGAATGTAGGTTCAGGTGCCTAGTTCTAGGTTCGATAGTGATTCTTCAGGCATGCTGTTCTACATCCTCTATTATGGTGAGTCCTCATGTTCCGAGAACGTGATGTCTGATATTGGTTTCATGAAATTATTTACATTTGATAACTGAGTATGAGTCAGTTGGGGCATGTCTCAATGGCTCGCTGGTTTTATTGATTTTCTTAGAGGCTTGTCAGACTAGCATAGATGCTGGGAGTTGACTAATAAGTAGTATTTTGTTATCTTTCTGAAATTATTTTATTCTTGTATGATGATTACTTTGTTGATATTTGAGGGTTATTTATGGAAACCCCATTGATTTGTGTTGAACTGAATGAAAATGGCTCAAAGGGTTAGCTTGGGGCTACTCGTAGTCTTAAGCATCATGTGATGCTCTGAGACCTATTTTCCGGGGTGTTATAAACTTGGTATCAGAGCCTAAGGTTTTAAGGTATCCTAGGGAGTCTGACAAGCCCCGTTAAGTTGAGTCTTGATCATTGGTGTGTAGCGCGCCACATTTATGAGCAAGAGGCTACAAGATATTTTAGGAAAAAGTGTGGTTCTTTCTTTCAGAAGTATATCGTGCTTAAAGTGTCTCTCTCTGCTATTGACTCAAAGTTAGTGAGTGTGACATCCTGAAAACTGCTTTCCAAACTCGTTATGGCCATTTTGAGTTTCTTGTTATGTATGTCGGGTTAACTAATGCCCCAAAAGCTTTTATGGACCTCATGAATTGAGTGTTCAGACCATATCTGGATATGTTTGTCATAGTGTTCATCGATGATATACTGGTGTACTCCCGTAGTGAGGATGAACATTCTGCTCATCTCCTAACTGTCTTGGAAACCCTTAGAGATCACAAGTTGTTTGCCAAGTTCAGTAAGTGTGAGTTTTGGCTAAGGTCAGTTGCTTTTCAAGGTCATATCATTTCTTTCGAGGGTATTAGAGTTGATCCCCAAAAGACCGAAACTGTTAGAAATTGGCCTAGACCTATTTCTCCAACTGATATCTGAAGTTTCTTGGGTTTAGCTGGCTATTACCACCGTTTTGTTGAGGGTTTCTCCTCTATAGCTTCTCCTATGACTCGATTGACCCAAAAGAAAGTGAAGTTCTTGTGGTTCGAATCTTGTGAGAAGAGTTTTCAGGAGTTGAAGACTCGACTCACTTCATCCCCTGTTTTGACTTTGCCTGATGGTGTTGATGGTTTTGTGGTGTACTGTGATGCTTCAAGAGTTAGGTTGGGTTACGTATTGATGCAGAAGGGTAAGGTGATATCTTATTCTTCTAGACAGTTGAAACCCTATGAGAAAAATTACCCCACCCATGACCTTGAGTTGGCTGCTGTTGTGTTTGCTTTGAAAATCTGGAGACACTATTTATATGGTGTCCATGTTGATGTTTTCACTGATCATAAGAGTCTGCAGTATGTTTTCAGCTGTAGTTTCTTGAATTTATGCATTCTATAGTGCATTCAGAGTGAGAAACGATCTGGTGATGAGTCTAACGAATGGTTTCAGCTGTATGCTCTATTCCCTATCTAATCTTGGCATGTCTAGCATCATTCAAGGATGAATGTTTCCAAGCGGAGGATGATGTAATACCCCGGGAAATTTTTCGTTGAAATTTTGTGCGTAAACGTGTTGGGTTCTATCTTCTAGAATGAATTATAAATTTTTCGTGCAGAATGTCTTAGATTATGACCCACCATTGCGTAGAGTATTGAATAAGATTTCCAACGATATGTGGATCATCCAAAATAGACACCCGAGCGACGAGTTATGAACATTCCAATCGAACCGTGAATAGTAGTGAACAGTCAAATGTACAGGAAAAAGTACTGAGGCCTGACGTATTTTTGCTCCAAATTTAAAAAATCATAACTCCTTGTACATAATGATCTGGGTGATCTACTATATATCAACGGAAAGCTCTGCGAGTCCTGTTTCCAATGAAATTGGTTTCATCCAATTTGTCTATCGGAGTAAAAAGTTATGGTCGATCTACTTCAGCTTATCAAAAGTAAATTTTTGGGTCAACTTCAAACGATCATAACTCCTCGTAGACAATGATCTAAGTGAGATACTATATATCAACAGAAATATATGAGAGTCATCTTTCTAATGAAATTGGTTTCATCCAATTTGAATATCGGAGTAAAACGTTATGGTTGATCTACTTTAGACTATCAAAACAGTCCACCAAAGGATAGATTCAAGAATTATTTAATTTTTAGGGGTATTTTGGTCATTCTCCCTCACCCAAAATCCGTCCAAATCCTATGTTAAAGCCTTTTAGAAGCATTATATGTTATATTTCATCAAATTCCCTCAAAAATAAAACCCTAAGCTCCTATATCCAACTTCAAGAACCTCCAAAGTTCACCATTAATTCTGCAAATTTTTTCAAGATTCCAAGTTCCTAGTTCAAGAACTTCAAGAACCTCCAAACATCACCATTAATACTACAAAAAAAATGAGTATCGATCTAAAGTTCATCATTCAAGGTATGTGGAATTTTTCAACAAGAACTCTATTTCATTCTTGTGCCCAAAAGTAATTTTCTTTACAAAGGCATGATTTTTATTTGATTTTTACGAATTTGAAGCATGAACCCATATCTTATGATAATTATTATGAAATCTTGATGTTTATGATTTTGAAAGATGAATTTACATGTGTGGAGATATAAAGCATGAATCTTGAACGATATTTATCATGATTTTGATATTTGGGACGTGAATCCCCATTGAAAATTGTATTTTCTTTTAGAAAGTGTGTTATAAGCATGTTGATGTTGAATATTTGAGATATTTTGAATGATTTGACCTTTTGATCTTAATGGAGTTGTTTTGAACTCGAGTGTGAAAGAAATCCACAACGTGGTTGATTTTGATAGATGGGAAGCATGATGGCTCCCGATGTATATTTATATATTACTGAAATTATTTTGTTGTGGATTGTCTTTGAAATGATCTGAGCTAAGTTCGGAAGAAATCTTTAGCACCGAGTGGAAGGTATAAAGCGACCTTACTTTCCTACAACTACGTGCCCCCTAGGAGTGAGCCTGAGGCTGATTTATATAGTAATCACTAGTTTGTGTGGATTTGATATCGATAGTCCTACTCCGATGGCAAAGATATGACGGCTCTCCCCAACGTGGGTTGTACGTTGGACTCCATGTAGCTCACATGATTTATGTCGGTTATAGGATCTCTCAGTGTGTGTGTGTGT
>NW_025889255.1:0-7367 GCF_002878395.1 Capsicum annuum
TCTTCCTCAATTATTGATGATGAAAATGAGTTTTTGAACTCATATACATGTATATATACAGATATTTCCATCCATAATATAATAGGAAATGACCAAAATGCCTTTAAAATTTAAATAATGTCAAATCTGTCCTTTGGTGGACTGTTTTGATAAGCTAAAGTAGATCGACCATAACTCTTTTCTTCGATATCGGATTTGGGTGAAATTGGTATCGTTGGAAGGATAATTCAAAGAGATTTCATTTCATATAAAGTAGGCCACCCAGTTCGTCCTGTACAAAGAGTTATGGTCATTTGAAGTTGACCCTAAAAATCTGTTTTGATAGGCTGAAGTAAAACAAGTATAACTCCTTACTCAGACGTTAGATTTGGATGAAACCAGTTGCATTGGAAAGAAGACTCAAAGATCTTTTTTTTCGTAGGTGCAGCTCTCCCAGTTCATTATATTAAGGGATTTATGATCATTCGAAGTTGACCCAAAAATTTGGCTGGCCTCAGTAGTTTGTTACTATTCCCAAATATCTCGGCCACCATTTTATAGTTTCAAATGTGCTCGATTATATCCGAAACCTATCCGTTTTTGGAAATCTTTATATCATTGGAAAGCTTGTTCAATAACCTTCGCATGAAACCATCGACGGGCAAATTCCAGTATAAATAAAATAAAAAAATTAATTCCATATAAATAAGACCAATACATATACTTGAATACGCCAATACACGTACTTGAATACGGGGTGTTACATCCTTCCCCCCTTTAGGACATTCTTCCTCGAATGTTAGCATAGTTATTCAACTGAAACAAGTTCAAGTCCATCATTAATATTCACATCATCACATAAATACTATGCATATATAAAAAAAAACTTACTTGTTAATGTTCTAACTCCGTTTCTTGAACTTTCTCTTTATCTTTGAACAAATGAGGGTACTTAGATTTCATTGCTTCCTCAGCTTCCCATGTAATCTCTTCCCTTTGATGATTTCTCCAACATACTTTCACAGATACTATCTCTTTATTTCTCATCTTCTTAACTTGACGATCTAGAATAGCAATAGGCACTTTCTCATAGGTAAGATCTTCCGCAACTTGCACATCTTCAGTAGAAGTGATATGTGATGGATCTCCGATGCACTTTCGAAGCATTGACACATAAAATACCGGATGTACTGATGAGAGCTCTTGGGGTAGCTCTAATTCATATGCAACTTGTCCAAACCTTCGAGTGATCTTATATGGGCCTATATAACGTGGACTCAACTTTCCTTTCTTGCGAAATCTCATTACCTCTTTCATTGGTGATACCTTTAAAAATACCCAATCATCTATAGAAAACTCTAGCCCTCTCCTTCTACTATCTGCATATGACTTGTGTCGACTTGGGCTATTTTCAGTCGTTGCTGAATTACTTTAACCTTCACTATGGCTTGATAAACAAGATCCGGTCTGAATAAAAGAGTTTCACCCACTTCGAACCATCCTATTGGTGATCTACACTTCCTTCCATATAAAGCTTTATATGGTGCTATTTTGATACTTGAATGATAGCTATTATTGTAGGCAAACTCAATAAGAGGAAAATGATCATCCCAGTTGCCCTTAAAATCTATTACACAAGCTCGTAGCATATCTTCAAGTGTTTGGATGGTATGTTCTGCTTGTCCATCTGTTTGAGGGTGAAAATTTGTACTCAACTTCACTTTTGTTCCCAAACACCTCTGAAAAGACTTCCAAAAGCTTGCGGTAAATTGGGTTCCCCGATCTGATATAATAGAGATTGTCACTCCATGTAATTGGACTATCTCTTTAATGTATAGCTTCGCATACTCTTCAACTGTGTAAGTGGTCCTAACTGGTAGGAAATGTGCGGATTTAGTAATCCTATCAACAACCACCCATATAAAATCAAACTTCTAGGATGTACGAGGCAAACCAATAATGAAATCCATGTTGATCATGTCCCACTTCCAGTTTGGAAGATCAATGCATTGCATATAACCTCCGGGTTTTTGGTGCTCAACTTTAACTCTTTGACAATTTGGACATTCAGCTACAAATTCTGTAATACTCTTCTTCATGTCATTCCACCAATACATATCTTTCAAATCTTGATACATTTTGGTTGATCCTGGATGAATGGAATACCTTGAACAATTTACCTCTGTCATAATCTTCTTTCTTAGCCCGTCTACATCCGACACACACAATTGATTTTGGCACTGAAGTACTCCTTCTCGCGTAAGCTCAAATGCCTTGGTCTCACCACTCTGAACATTCTCCTTAAGCTGTAATAAAATAGGATCTGCATATTGCTTCTCTTTCACTTCAGCTACTAATGAAGATTCCGCAGCATTATGTACGATAAGCTCTTTATCCGGAGTTTCAAGAAGGCGAACTCCCAAAATATCTAAATGGTGAATATCTTTAATCATCCCTTGCCTTTCTATAGGCGCCATCATAGCCTTACGACTTAACGCATCAACTACCACATTTGTTTTCCCTGGATGGTACAAAATATCAATATCGTAGTCCTTTAATAGTTCAAGCTATCTCCGCTGCCTTAAATTTAGATCCTTTTGATTAAAAATATATTGCAAGCTCTTATGGTCAGTATATATATCAACATGAACCCCATATAAGTAGTAGCGCCATATCTTTAAAGCAAAAATAACTGCTGCCAGCTCAAGATCGTGTGTAGGATAATTTTTCTCATGTGGCTGCAATTGTCTAGAAGCATATGCTATTACCTTACCATGATGCATCAATACACATCCTAAACCAATTCTGGAAGCATCACAATACACTGTATACCCTTCGGTGCCTTCTGGAAGTACCAACATGGGTGTAGAAATCAACTTGTTCTTTAAATCTTGAAAACTCTTCTCACAGGCATCATTTCATTGGAATTTGGATGATTTATGGGTTAGCTTGGTTAAGGGTGCTGAAATGGAAGAAAAGCCTTCAACAAACCTTCTATAATAACCGGCCAACCCGAGAAAACTACGAATCTCCGTAGGCGTTGTGGGCCTTGGCTAGTTCTTCATAGCTTCTATCTTTTGAGCATCAACCTTTATCCCTTCACTAGATATAATATGACCCAAAAATGCCACCGACTTTAACCAAAACTCACATTTAGAGAACTTTGCATAAAGCTTACAATCACGAAGAGTCTACAATGCCTGTCGTAAGTGATTGGCATGGTCCTCTTCTGATCTAGAATAAACTAGAATATCATCTATAAAAACTATCACAAATACATCCAGGAATGGCTTAAACACCCTATTCATCAAATCCATAAAAGCTGTGGGTGTATTTGTTAGCCCAAATGACATAACTAGAAACTCATAATGACCATACTGTGTTCGGAAAGCTGTCTTGGGTATATCCTTCTCTTTGACCCTCACTTGGTGGTAACCTGACCTCAAATCAATCTTAGAAAAGCACTTGGCGCCCTGTAACTAATCAAATAAATCATAAATTCTTGGGAGAGGATATTTATTCTTAATAGTCACCTTATTCAATTGCCGATAATCAATACACATCCTCAGCGAGCCATCTTTTTTGCGCACAAATAACACTGGTTCTCCCTAAGGGGACATACTAGGCCTTGTGAATCCCTTCTCTAGAAAATATTTTAATTGCTTTTTCAATTCTCGTAATTCTGCTGGAGCCATTCTATACGGAGGAATAGAGATTGGTTGGGTGCCTGGTATTACATCAATACCAAACTCTACTTCTCGTTCAGGAGGCAAACCTGGAAGATCTTCAGGAAATACATCAAAAAATTCATTTACCATTGGAACAGCGTGAAGAGTTGGTGGCTCTGCTTCTGTATCCCTTACTCTAACTAAATGATATATGTATCCCTTGGAAATCATTCTTCTTGCCTTAAAATAAGAAATAAATCTACCTCTTGGCGCGCCAATTTCACCTTTCCATTCAAGGATTGATTCATTTGGAAAATAGAAATATACCTTTTTCGTACAGCAATCAATTGTGGCATAACAAGACGCCAACTAGTCCATACCCATTATAACATCAAAATCTACCATTTCTAACTCTACGAGATCAGCCATCATATCACGACCACAAAAAGTTACTATGCAGTTTCAATAAACCCTTTTAGCTAGAATAGATTCCCCAACCGGTGTGGACACTTCAAATGGCTTAACTAACAGTTCAAGTATTCTTTCAAACTTTCCAGCAACCAATGGAGGAACATAAGATAATGTAGAATCGGGATCAATTAAGGCATATACATCGAATAAAAAGATAGACAACGTACCCGTAACCATCTGGGAAAGCCTCTAAATTCTATCAATTCGCTAGAGCATACGTACGATTTTGAGCCTCGCTAGAACTCGTGGCTCCTCTATCACCTCTAACACGACCCATTGGTTGTGCACCCCTTCCTGAATAAGGCATTGATAATGATGATGCAACAAATGACCTCGTAGGTCGTGCCATACCCCTTATGCCCCTTTGTGGGCATTCTCTCATCATATGCCCCGACATACCGCACCAAAAGCAAACATTGGTACCCAGCTGATATACACCCAAATGATACTTTCCACATTTATTGCATGGCTCTCGAGGAGGTCTCGATTGGCTCATATTCCCTTGCCCTTGGTACCCCACTATCTACAAACTCTGACTCTCACTTCTATGCCCAAATTGATTTCCTCTGGACCCTTAGAACTATCATGGGGCACTAGCTACAGAATAAGAAGATAATGGCCTAGGTGGTCTAGCAGAAAACTATGGTCTGAAACCTCTTTGGGATGCCATGAACTGCCCTGTAGATCTGGCCCTCTTGGAATATCCTCTTTCTAATTCCTGTGTTCTTCTCCTCTGCCTCTGATATTCTATTTTCTGTATAAAAGCTTGGATCCTCGCTATGTCCATATCTTTGTTCAAAGCGGCAATAGTACAATCTCTAACCAAATATGGATCCAGCTTATCCACTATTGATGAACTCTGTCATCCATAGTAGCTACAACATTAGGAGCATATCTCAACAAGGAATTAAATTGGAGACTGTACTACCTCATACTCATATTCCCCTGACGAAGATTTAAAAACTGATCTGCACGGGCCTGACGAATCTTGAATGGAAAATAATGATCAAGAAATGCCTCTTTGAACTCTTTCTAAGTAGCTGGAGGTGCATCAATACCCCTAGATCATTTCCAGTCCTCGTACCAATATATAGCCTCCCCTTTAAATCTATACACCGCTAGCTCCACTATCTCTCTACCCGTTACATGTATAATATCTAAGGCCCTTTGAATTTGATCAATAAAGTCCTGTGGGTCCTCGTTAAGATCTGATCCAGTAAAAGTGGGAGGATCCATCTTAAGAAAATCTTGTGTTCGAAGGCTAGCCGCCCTATTTGTACTACTAGGACCCGTGGTAGGAATGGCTTGGCCAACAACTATACGAGTCAAAAGTTGCACTGCATTTCTAAGATCTTGATCAGCAACATTAATAGGTGGCTCTGGGGATATAGTTCTCCTCCCCCTTATTTCTTTCGGAGAGGAAGAAGTTCCTGATGCATGCTCAGCTGGAGCCTCACTTTGATTAGCTGGTATAGTGAGTGACTTACTAGTCCCCTCTTCGGTAGCCACATCTACTTGATTACCGGTATTCTTGCTTCTGGTAACCGGCATCATTACTATAATAAGAGAAACAAACAGATTTAGTGGTCAACTATGACTTTATATACAATATAGGCTCTATCGTACGATCTAAGACATGAAGAAAAAGAAATAATTCCTAATGTCCATAGCCTTCTATTTATAGATCGGTGCACGACACATCGATAAACAAAACTCTACGTAGACACGACTTTGTAGACTCACTAGGATGAACTTCTCTGATACCACTATTATCACACCTCAAATCCTATTGGGGCGGACTAGCACCCGTAACCGAGGAGGCCCGGGAGAACCAGCTCATAACCTCATACTTCCCATGCATACCTCTATGACAACCCAAAATTTGAACAACATCATGTCGCATATAAAAGGAAATAATCACCTGTATAAGCTAGAGCACACATATATATGTATATACAATACTTGGCCGTTGGAGCCATCACGTCTATTAACAAAACACCACCTTGACTGTACATTAGGTCTACAAAGCCTTTAGAAAATACACAGAGTTTAACTAATGTCGGGACACACCCCTCCATATAACTAACTTCTATACAATACCAAAAGTGACTGGATATGACACCGAAAGCCCCGAAGCAAATTGGAGCTCACTAAAAGCAGCTGGATATCCTGGCTCTGCAGTGTATGAGCTGAGGTACCTGTGTCTGCAGCATAAAATGCAGGTCCCTCATGGGGGACGTCAGTATGAAATATATACTGAGTATGTAAAGCAGTAGATAATCACATATGATATAGGAGCTCAATAGAAATCAGAAACAAGTGAATAAATCGTAATAGGAGTGGACCACACTTACTAGAACTTATGACAACCTGTACATTGTATTTATTCCATCACTTTACCTTCGTTCTTATCATCTTTGTAATCATTACTATACTGTACTATGACCATTAGGCTGCCTCCAGTACATATCAACTGGGATCGACCCATGATAGGATTATGCCCCTGGGATACCACCCATAAACACATAAATAGGGATCGACCCATGATAGACTTATGCCCCTGGGATACCACCCGATAAGAGAGAACTTCCATCACTTAGTTCAATTAATCTTTGAGATTGTTATTTCAATGGCCACCGTATTTTTGATACTTTGAAACAATGATACATCAATAAGAGACATATAAATAGACCATCAATGCAATAACAATGAAGTAAGAACTCATTGGCACATCAATGAAGTGTTTTGGAGTCATCAATGCCATAACAATGAAGTAGGAACTTATTGGTATATCAATGAAACGTTTTGGAGTCATTAATAGCACATGGATCTTGTTTGAGTAACCAGATACCTTCTGACATTCATTAGTGCAATAAACATGTAAGATTTGGAAAACACGTAAGTATTGGAATGTCTTAACATCTTGTAGGGTGGAAACAAGTTCATTGGTAACATAGGACATCATACAAAACCATTATGGATCACATGTTACTGAATAACTTTGGAAGCTTTCTTAATAGAATAATTATTCACTTTCACGCCAAAGATATGGTATAGAGTATGCTTTACATACCTGACTGTCAACCTTCAATACTAGTCCCAAATGGACTTCCCGTCTTTTTGGATTACTTATCTACAATGAACATATATAGCAATCTAGTATTAGCAACCAAACGTCACAATTCAATTATTTGAATTCACAAAACTAGTGGTTAAGTAGTAAGCCTTAATTACACCATAAAGGGTGTC
>NW_025889256.1:0-3624 GCF_002878395.1 Capsicum annuum
TGTGTTGTTCCTATCTTGTTATTGTTTTCCATCTAGCCAAATTGTTTACGTTTGGTTGCATTTACACCTTCAATATCTTGTTGTTATTGTGTTTTCATTGTTGTTGTAGTGAATCCGAGAATTATCACCAAAGGGGTCTTCAGTTCTTCAAACTTGTGGACCAATTTGGTGTTTGTTTCGTGTTTCCCTTGTGATTCTTGTATCATTTGGTATCAAAGCTTTGCTATATTTTGTTCCTACAAAATCAATCTTGGGCTTGCTGGATTAGAAAATTCAAAAAAAAAATTATTGAAAAGCTTAAAAATAGAAAAAAGTGCAATTTGCCCGTGTTGTGTTCTTGGTTGAGAATTGCATTCTTGTTGTGTCTTTGCCGAGATTTTTGTTTTTCTAGAGTGTTTATGGTGTTAAATTTTCTCTTTACTAACACTTCAGTCCATATATAAGTTTGAGCCTTGTGGTTATTGTCGTGACCAGGTAAGACCGTGTGGTAGACATTATTGTTGAAAAACCTGACTTGGCCATGTGTGTGGTTGTTGTAGTTGAAAGGAGTGTTGTTGCTGTAGTTCTTGGTGAATGTTATTATGTTCTTGAGGTTCTTCACAACCTTCATCTCTAGTTAAAACCGAAGACACAACACTAAAGAGACTTGACCGTTTGTTGTTGTGGATTGGAGTTGGCCATTTGAATTATTGTTGTTCTTGAAGATTGTTGTTATTGTTCTTGGTGTGGTTGTTTTTATTCTTGAAGTTCTTCACCTTCCTTCATATGTTGTTAGAACATAAAGTGAGTGCTAGATCCTAAAAGGTGAAGGAAAAAGGTGTATGTACTTGTTAGTCTTGAAAGACACCCAACCACTAAAAGACTTTATATCACTTCTCAACTACTTTTTCATGATTTAAGGACCCATGTTTTAAGGACAAGTACAAGAAAAAGTCAAATCTTTAAAATTGAAAAAGGCTCCAAGACTTATTTTCCCTCCTAAAATAAATTCCACCAATCCAAATTAATTTTTGACCAAGACTTGAACATTTGAGAACAACCACTTGATAAAACCAAACCAATACGTGGATGCCACATCATCACTTCTATTGTTCACGCAATATTTTCGAGCTCAAAATTTTAGATTTCTTAGTTTCATTTTGTTGTCTCTCAGTTTGGTTTAATTGATCCTAGTAGTAATTAACAAGCCAATAAACTTCTACTAGGTTGTCACTTAGTATTGAATCCGTTATTCATGTCTACGTTTATTTTGTGCTTTTTAGCTTTTGTGAATTCATTGTATCTTGTTGGTTCAAGTCCGTAAGAAAATTTTCTTTGAGTCAACTCAAACGAAAATCTATTCCGGACCAAGGTGGAATCTTTCCTCAATCACTCAAGAAGTACATGCTAGCTTTCAACACTTGTGAAACCAAGTGTGAGGTAAAAATTGAGAGTGAGAGTGTGGTGAGGAATTTTTGAGCTAAGAAGTTTGTTTGTTTTGTTGTTCGTTGTTGTCTTTTCTTAGGTACCATGGCTTCTACCAATCTCGATGCCACGTTTGACCGCATCACCGACAATATTAAAGACATAAAATGGCTCGTTGAAAGGCTACGCCAATTGGTATCCACACTTATCCCAACAAATCCAAAATCTAAGGTCCAAACACCTTGCGGTGAGAGCTTCCCAAAGAATGTTGCTGCCCAAATTTGTGAAGGACTTTCACACCAAGGTAAAGACAAACGTACTCATGAACGTCAAGGTAAAATAGCTATCTCTTTTACTTTGGTACATGTGGATGATGAACGTGTGACTAATAAGCCATTGAGTGTGAGTAGTAGCTTACCTACGTATAAGTATATTAATTCCTTACTACTTGTGGATGATGTACATGTTGTGCGAGTGGATACACTAATTGATCCTATAGATGACCGAATCGACTCTTCTGGTAAGATCAATTTTTGTCCACCTAGTGTTGAAGCTATTGTGTTGAATGACAGTACACCATCGAGTGAAATTTTTGTTGACCAATTTGTGTGTAAAACTTGCCTACCCCTTGAGAATATGTGTGATAAAATTAATGAGTCTCAAGTGAGTGAAGAATTTAAAAATGTTGGTCAAGAAAAAAGAAGTGAACCTATGAGCCTAAGTTGTTGTAAAGATTCTAATGTTTGCTTGGCTCATAGGGTTAATCGTGTGCTTGACATATCTTTGAAACTTGATAATGATTCCTTAGAGAGTGAAATTCCAAATCTATCCACGGGTTAGATCATTCACTCCTTAGGTACAATGTCTTGTTTGAAGATAGTTTAAACACTCCTAATTGGCCTAGTAGTGAAAATAATGGTATAGCTTTCCTTGGAAGCTATAGCCTATATACTAACCCACTATGGTGTGACAACATTCCTCCTAAAGATAAAAATCTCTTCTTGAAATATGAGAGTACTCTTAATGGTAAGGAATGTGTGGTCTTGGAAATTACTTCTTCTTCTACTTTGAGTGGCTTTTCTGAGGACACCATAGTAGAATTAAATGATACCTTTCTCTACTCTGTCTTTACCTGTGATGATATGTATGCTTATGTAGAGAGTAGGCCATGTGGTTGTGGTAAAGACTACGGGAAACGGGTGTGTTGTTTAGACCCGTGTCTATGGCCACTCTTCCCATTTGATCCTGATGTCATCTTAAGGTGGGGAAGATTTACTCTCAGCTTAGGTGTGTTTCTTTTGGGTGCTTATCATAGCCAAGTCCTTGGTGAATTTGTCGATGGCTTCATAATGTTTAACACTAAGGACTCTTGGTTATATATCAAATATGAACCACCTTGGCATGTCAAGATTTGTTGTTGGCCGAGACTTGAACTCAAAGGGTCCTCGGTTCTTTTTTTTGGTGTGGGCTGTTTTGAGTGTTTTGAGTGCATACCATTAATGTTTATTTTTTTTAATCCTAACCCTCATGCCATGAGAAAGTGTGCTTGTTTGTCTCTCTTTGATTTTGGAAGGCATGCATTCGAGGTCGAATCCTTTTTAAGGAGAGGATGATACAAGTACGACCACAAATACGATTGCATGTGAGAATGTAATAAATGCGGGGCTTGGAGTGTGAGAATAAAGGACTTAAAACACACCAAACCAACCCTAATCTCACACTTGAAGTGTAAAGAGGAGCCTTGGAACACAACAAGGCAGCCCCTAAATACACTTAAAGGGAGCCTAGCTCTTAAAAGGGCATTTTGGACATTTTATATTTTATTTGTAACCTATTATAAATAGAACATTGTACGGCTTTTAGACTTAGATTATTCATGATGTTGTAAGTCTTGAAATAGAATGAAATACAAGTCCTCTCTCCTTGAGGCACCAAAATCGAAATTAGGCATAGAGAGTGTAGAGTCACTCTTGTTGATCTCATGGCTTGGAAACGTGATACTTGGGAGGTAGATTTTGACCTTTTGTCTTCGTAAGAGATAGCTGAACGTTTTGTGTAGTGTTAAGGATTCAAGAGTGGAATATGCTCTTGCGTTCTTACGATTATACCTTCATTAAGTCTATCTAAATATCCCTTTACTTTTGTTGTAATCTTGTAGTAGTTTGTGTTCTTTTAATCGTTTCTATCTCTTGTTAGTAAATTCTTGTGTTGTTCCTATCT
>NW_025889257.1:0-3678 GCF_002878395.1 Capsicum annuum
AAAAACTAGCCTATTTAATTACATCAATATCTAGTATTGAATCAAAATTAATAACACATTTAAAATCTAGAAGAATGAAACATATACCACCTAATTATAATAAAATTAGATTTAGATATCCACCAAGATATTATAAATATAATTTAAAATGAATAAGGTACAACGATATAAAGAATTAAAACAAATTATCTCTGAAAAACGTAAAGAATTAAAAATAAGAATAGAAAGACTAAATTATAATATATTTGCCGGAGTTAGTAAAAATTCAATAGATACACAAAAAGATGAAATATCAAAATTAGAATCACAAATAGATAGTTTAGAATATGTATATCAACATGACCTATTTACAATAAAATGAATAAAGAAGAATTTATAATAGATGAAAAAATATATGAAAACTACGAAGGATCAAAAATAAAAATAGTATTTTCTAATCTAGGACGAAGATATAAGAAAATAGGTGAACATTTATATTTAATGTTAGAAAAAGAAGAGCTAAAATTAGAAGATAAATTAACAGCAATGGTAAGAATAGAAAAAGAAAATGAAGAGATAGATAGGAAAAAGGAAATAGAAAAAATAAAACAACAAACTACGGAAGAAATACGAAAAATAGAAGAAACCAAAAATAGTAGAATTGCTGAATTAGAAAAAGAACTACAAATATTAAAAGAATTATATGAACAACGACAAAAAGAAAAAGAAGAAAAAGATAGAGAACAAAAATTACTAAACGAGATAAATCAATTTAAGGAAAAATTAGAAATAAAAAACGAGGAATTAGAAATAAATAATATAGATATTGAAGAAACAGATAATTATGAATCCGAAGATAGTGAAACATATACAGAAATATTAACAAATACAAAAAATTTAGAAATCAATGAAAAAGAAATTAATGAGGAAAACTTAGAAGATACCCACACAGAAATAAATACTCTTGATAAAAAAGAAAATGAAAATATAATACCTAAAACAACAGAAATAAGGAAACCTATATATTATAAGAATAAGTTTAAAAAATATAATGAATATGATAAATGGATACCAAAACAAATAGTAAATAAAAATTATAACTTTTTAGATCTAGATTGTGTAATAGATACAGAAAAAACAATACAATTATGGATAGGATATATGACAAAACAATTATTAGATAATAATATAAATATAACAGATGCACCGGAATATATAGAAAAAACACTAATAGGATCAGTAAAACTATGGTTTGCAAATCTAACCGAAAATAGCAAAAAAGTATTAAGAACTAATAAACCTATAGAAGGAACATCATCGACAACAACTAAACTAACACCTATGGAATTATTAAAAAAATATGAAACAGCTATAAAAGATGAATTTGGTAGTACGACAACAATCGAAGAAGAACAAAATGAAGAAAAAGATACAAATAGAAATTTAATGCTAAAATTAGCAATATGTAATATGTGCTATATAGATGAATATACTTGCGCATTTAAAGAATATTATTACAAAGGAGCATATAGTATAGAAGAAAGTAAAGAAATAAGAAAATTATATTTTAATAAATTACCCGAGCCATTTAGTTCGAAAATAATAAAAAGTTGGGAAGAAGCAAAAATAGTAGATACGTTAGGAGCAAGAATAAAATATTTACAACAATGGTATAGAAATTTATGTGAAAAATATAGAGAAGAATTAAAAATGGAAAAAACATTAATAAGAAATTTAGCTTGTTGCAAAAATAAAATAGCACCCCAATTTGGATGCGAAGAAAGATACTATAAAAAAAGAAAAAGACATAAGAAATATAAGAAATATAAAAAATCAAAATATAAATATAAAAAACCAAGAAAAAGATATTATGTAAAAAATTATAAACATAAAAGACCATATAGAAAGAAGAAATCTATAAAAGAATGTACTTGTTATAATTGTGGAAAGTTAGGACATTTAGCTAGAGATTGTAAATTACCTAAAAATCCAAAAAATAAATAAATATCAGAAATAAAAATAGAAAATACCGAATACATGCAGATAGATTATATAGATTATGAATTAGAAAGTGAAGATAGTATATATGAAATTTCAGAAAACGAAACAGATAATGAAACAGATAGCGAAATAGACGAATCAAATGACTGAAGAAGATATAAAAATAATAACAAAGGAAGAATATTTAAATGATGAAGGAACGGAACAAAAAATAATATTTGACAGTAACATATTTGATGAAATAAAAGGAAAAGAATTAGATTTAAGTGTAGAAAAAATATTTAAAATACCAACAATAAAAAATATTTTTACTAGGAAAAAAGATGAATATTATGTAGTATGTCAAAAAGAACATGTAATAGACTGCAGATATGCAAAAGGAAAAGCTAGTATACCACTGGTAACAAAAAGAATAATTAATAAAAAAATAAATGATATAAAAAGTAAAGGAGATCCAATAAAATATGTACACCTTGGAGGTACAGAGATATTAATAAAAACATGTTTTAGAGAAGGAATAGATACACCAATAGAATTATATTTAGCAGACGATAGAATTATAAAACCTATAGAAAAAAGCATAATAACTGCCGTAAAAGGAAATCTAATATACCAAAAATTTAAATTTATAATAAGTGCAAATTATTCAGTAGCAGTAACAGATAGGAATATAGATAAATCACTAGTATTATATTGGAAAATATCAGGAATAGAGTTAACCCCAGGAAGTAAAATATTTACAGCAAGATGTAAAAATCTATATGTATTAACAACAAAACATAAAATAACAGAAAAAATAAGATTAACAAAATACAAATAGAAAGCCCATTTGAACAAATAGTAAAAACAATAGATTATAATGATTATACCTATGGAGACATAGATACAGAAGAAAATTTAGAAATAGTAAATGATAGAATAAGTACAACGAAAAGAATAGCTAATGAAAAGCCAGAATCATCAAGCTCATCAAAAAGAACAAGATATGAAACAAACTCAATAAGTAATTTAAACCAATATTACATAACAGGAAAAATAAATGAAAAAGAGTATTTAATACTTTTGAACACAGGACAAGAAGAAAATTATATAGCAAAATATTTAGTAAGAAATGAAGAAATAAAAACCGACAATAATATATGCCCAGACTTACCAAGAAGTTTAATAAATAATAAAAATCTAGCAGAAAAAGAAATAATGTTAGGAGTTAGAAAAATAAAAATCGAATTCGAAGTAAAAGAAGAAATGCAAAAAGCAGATATAATATTAGGAATAAAATGGTTAGAACAAGTAAAACCATATAATATAGAACATACACAATTAACCTTAACATATAACCAAGAAAAGTTATTCTTAAAAAGAGCCTTAACTTGAAATGAAGATACATGTATTAATGAAGATAGTAGTAGAAGGATATTACAGTAGATATTATACGCCTATGATAGATACAGGAGCAGAAGCTAATTTATGTAGATATAATTGCTTACCAGAAAGCAAATGGGATAAACTAAAAACACCAATAATAGTTAAAGGATTTAATAATGAAGGAAGCTTAATTACTTATAAAGCTAGGAATGTAAAAATACAAGTATGGGATAAGATATTAACAATATAAGAAATTTATAACTATGAATTAACATCAAAAGATATACTTTTAGGAATGCCATTTTTAGATAAATTATACCCACATATAATAAC
>NW_025889258.1:0-5702 GCF_002878395.1 Capsicum annuum
CAAACATCTAAATATACAGTACTGAAAACTAAATATCAATACATCTGTCTAAAAATCCTTTACACTGTCTGAACTGTGGAGTTGAAGGGACAATTCCCCAACTAACTCCGTCTACTAAATCATCAAAACACTAAAATAGAATATCCTCGGATGATGAGGACTCACTGCTGCACCCAGTTCTACAATATCTGACAGCTAAATATACTCTGAATCTCGCTCTTCTGAACCTATGGTGGGGAAAACACCATAGCACAAATGCGTCAATACAAAGAATATACCGAGTATGCAAGGATAGGGTAAGGTGAAATATAAGGATTATGCATAAACATAACAATCTGAATAATATGTATTCGTTGGAATAAAAATATATAGAAACTCTGTAGTTACCAATTTTGAAACATGTCGGATCAACAATACACCTATGGATACATAAAGTACAACTGAAATTATCATGACACCGAATGTTAAATTTTTAACACTGACACCCGAAAAAAATAATTCTGACAATAAGATACTGAGTATCTGAAGCTACTAGAGCTGACATCTGTACTTATCCATACTGAGATATCGGATAACTGATATTACTGATATTTGATATTCAAATTCACCAACTCTGGAATACTGAACAACTAAATCTGAGATCAACCTTTTTCTTGAAGGAAATCTCTATACTCAATGATAATGATAATGGGTAAATAAGTTCGAGAGCAACCCTCATCTCGCAGGAAGTCTCACTACTCAATGATAATGATAGCAATACTAGGAGGCCTGTATCTGAGAGCCTCAACTTCTACACATTAACTGAGTTCTTTTTTGAGACTGTTACTAAAACTGTGGGAGTGATCATTTAACCGACATGCCCCAATTACCACAAGTAGGATCCAACCTGTATCCCAGCTGGAAGGTTGTCAATACCGCGCCACCAGTATAGACAACTGCATAGGACCCTCTACTATCAGGACCTCAAACGAGAATGGTGGGACCCTCTACTCGCAGGATAAACACCTCATCTAACCCTCTACTTGCAGGATAGATGTCTCAACCTAAGCTGGCGAAGTAGTTCTGGAGCATAAGGATTGCTATAAGGAATCAAACCCTCTACTTGCAGGAATGTTCCCATCCTTAGCTCGCTCGATGCTAAATCCTACTTCCAACTGAAAGACACTTAACCGGTTCTTAACTGAACTAAACGAAACTGAATTTGTTCTCACATTATGATACTTGATGGCCTGAGTATTCGATAAAGAATGATTTCCGACATTACTGAGTTTTCCTCAAGTTTTGAGACTAACTAGGAGTTCATTGTTCATCGCTCGATTGAGATTACCGTGAAACTGACTTGGCTCTAGCCCAGCAGACTATTTCGGGCATACGTACCCCTAGCACATAATATCATAAAGTAACACAAGATAGATAACTCATACATAACATGCCCATAGGACATCATATGCAACACATAATTGAGGACTTCACACTTAGCAAATCAAATGGCCTCATTTCTTCATATAAGCATCCAATCGAACACGTGGGGAGCATGCTTTGGGTCCACAACAAATACTACGCACAAACATCATAGTTACCTCAAAAATTCATTATGGCATTCTATCATACACCTACAACGCACCAAAAATTCATGAAAATCAACTATCCATAGGAACAAAGCATGAATTTATCTTTCAAGACCTAATGAACCACAATGCATAGTTTCCTATTCTCTTAAATATTTTGTCAAACTTATGGTAGACATAAGTTAAGCATATGGATATGGCATGAAATCATAATTTGGATAACAAACATGTCAAATACTTAATTCTTCTCCACATAAGCATTTTAGCAATCACCTTACATGCACCATTTAGGGCATAGGTTTAATGCTCAATTTTATGCACCACAACACTATCATCCTTCAACTTCAACATCCACATTTCTCAATTCACAATCCAACTCACATTTAGAAAATATTTGACATATCGATCAATAGTAGAGATATATAATTCCCAATAACAATTATCAAGTCATAACAAGGAAATAATGGAATAATAGTATAAATCAAGGCTTTACAATTTAAATCATCATATATTCATAATCAATTAATTTTGGACCTATTATGTTATAAAAACAAATTCTCTAGTTTCTTAGGTATTTTCACAAACACCTTACATGCACTTCTTAGGCATAGGTGCATTCATCGAGATTACAAGTATTCAATCACCCATTTCATATATTTATACATCAGACACCCCCATAGTTTCCACAAATATACAAAGATCCCTTCTTGGATATCATCAACTTCAACAACATAATCACCAACCATCACACAAATACTACACACATATACTTCAACCAACACACATAATCATCCCACACATATATCTCAACCATCATGTGAATACAAGACACATGCACAATAAAAATTTAGAAAGTATAATCACATATATACATATACACATACACATGTATCTTGAGCCTTTGCAAAAGGATTTGTGGGCTCTATGGACGAAAGGAGCCCATAGATAAACACTTGCATACCTGGAACAACGATCTTCAATGATTCCTCAAACTTGTTCTTGGTTTCTTGAAGTAGAAATTGAATTTTTGAGGAAGGAAAATTAGAACCCTAGGCTTCTTAATATTTTAGAGAGAAAGAGAAGGAAGAAATGAAAGAAAATAATGGTCCTTCATCCAAGGGGTGTACATATATACACATCACACATATTCATATATCATATATATATATATATATATATATATATATATATATATATATATATAGTGGGAAAGGGGAAAGGACCAAAATACCCTAAAAAATTAAAAAAAATGTCACATCCGTCCTTTGGTGGACTGTTTTGATAGCTTGAAGTAGATCGACCATAACTTTTTGCTCCGATGTCCAAATTAGATGAATCCAATTTTATTGGAAAGAAGACTCTCAGGCCTTTCCATTGATATATAACAGCTCACACAATTCATTATGTAAAAGAAGTTATGATTGTTTGAAGTTGAACAAAAAATCGCGTGGCTGCAGTATTTTTTTTCCTTCACATTTTACTGGTCACAGTTCGATCGGAATGGTCATAGTTTGATCAGAATGGTCATAACACATCGCTCGAATTTCCGTTTTGGCTGATCCACATATCTTTTGAAAGATTATTCGATACTCTACGAAATGATCGGTTGAAATCCAAGAAATGACCCACTGAAAAATTATAAATCATTCTCGAAGATAGAATCCGATACGTTTACGCACAAAATTCTTACAAAAAATTTTCTGGGGTATTACATCATCTTCCCCTTGGAAACATTCGTCCTCGAATGTCATTGGATAAGTAGAGACATAGAGGAAACTAGGGATACACACCTGGGATAACTTGTCATCTTGACTCGATATCATGCTAACCTCTTAAAGGAATTTTTGAGAATACAGAAATGGATAATAGGAACAAATATAAAGCTGCAACTCTGAGTAGAAAGTAACAGAACCTTTGAATCACATTCACAATATTGGAACAACCGATAAACTCGGTGCTTACACTGAACATGCACATCTAATACAGAGGTGTATAATGGAGATGCTTTATGAATGCATGGCTGTCAAACTGAATCTTTCACCACTACAAATGGATACCTCATGCATAAACACAGAATTGAACACACTGACCAACTGAGCTTTTTACTACCACAACACTTACAGATCTAATGCATATCCATTTCAATGTACCAATTCATCAATCTAATAATCAAATTTTGTAGCAACCCAAATTTCTCACAACATGTATGTATGTTTGATGCATGAGTACACAGTTAAACGAATGTATGAACATGTGACTGTCTATGTAATGATGACTGACACAAAACTTGTAATAAACATCCGGATATGCAACTGAATTGGGGCATCTCCCCCTTGGGATACTATGTCCCTCTTAGAATGCATATTTCCTAAGATACAGTGGCAATGCACGAGGCATAAATAAATAGAAACATATGCATGATGCGTAATACAGACGCTGAGCTATATTCACAAACACTAAAATACTTCACCTTAGAATAATTACATGCTCAAAATTTCTACTAGTGTGGTGAGATAGTAAGATAAAAGAATAAACCATACAATTCTGACTGTCTAAGTGCAAGGCGGACTTACTGACCATACTGAAAACTTAATAAAGCAACAAATCTTTCAAAGTATACAATAGAGATAAAAACTCATAACTTACCCGGATGACTATGCTGACTTCGAGGACCCAGCTTAGGGTAGTCTCAAACTTTGTGACCTAACTCGCCACATCCAAAACACATACCACTGCCGGCTCTACATACAGCTATATGATTCTTGCCGCATTCTCCGCAAATAGGATATGGACTATCATTTCTCACACTACCCTGGGTTCGGCGGCCTGATGCCCTACTATGACTGTCATATATAAACCTTGGTACAGGTACACTAGCTTAGAGTGGAGCTGAAACGAAAAGCTCCTGATCATGATGAAAACGGCCATCATCCTACGACCCTGACTATGAAAAGTCAGGACTACTTGTCCTAGGTTTCATACTAGCGCTTCCTCTTTCTACGAACTTATCTGACTCAATCTGCTGAGTGTGTATCATCATCCGAGAGAGATCCATATCCCTATTAAGCATAGAAGACCTACACTCTTTTATCAATTCACTTGACACGCTAGACATAAACTTACTCATACTAGTTCGGGGATCAACCATCAATTTAGGAACATCCTTAGCTAACTGGTTGAACTTAAGACAATATTCCTTAACTGACATAGAACCTTGCCTCAGGTTCATAAACTCTTGTACGTTAGATTCTCTCATCTTAAGTGGGAAGAACCTATCTAAAAAGGCATTCTAAAATTCTTGCCAAGTCACGGGAACAACACCCTCACCTCTATTCTCTCTCCACATCACTACCTATTTATGAGCAACATCTTTCAACCTATAAGATGCTAAATCTACACTCTCTTCTTCCGACACATACATAATTTGGGTGATCTTCCTCACCTCATCTAGATAAAGTTGTGGGTCCTTACCTGACAGTGACCCAAATAATTCTGGCGAGTTCATTTTCATAAAGTCTCTAGTCCTTGCTACTACTTAATCCCCATCTCGCTAAGGTGGGGTTGCATTCTGAAGGTTACCCTGAACATTAGATGTTACCACTTGGGCTAGCAGTTGAAAAGCTACCTGAAATTCTGCATGTGACACATTCTCACTCACAGGATCTACTGGCTGAGGAACTGAATGATTTCCTATTCTCTTCTTTAAAGGCATGGTCTGCAAATGGAAGCAAACCAAAGATTAGACTGAAACTTCAACTTGAGCTTCTTGCTTACTGGCACGACACAAACATTAAAAGAATGAAACCTTTCCTAAAACATCTCATAGCCTCCTGTACATGAATGTGGCAGGCAACACACTCTTGTATAAGACTCTACTAGATGCGACTTTTTAGACTCCCTAGGACACCTTTTGAACCTTAGGCTTTGTTACCAAGTTTGTAACACCTCGATTCCCATAAACTGGAATGCCACACGGTGCTCGTGACCCCGAGGGACCACAAGCTAACCCTTCACTGATATCCGTATCTATTTACTACATAATATAATATGATAAATGCGGAAATTGGCTAAATTTGGCCATAAGGTCCAAACATCTAAATATACAGTACTGAAAACTAAATATCAATACATCTG
>NW_025889259.1:0-13577 GCF_002878395.1 Capsicum annuum
TTTCACCCTCGAAAGGAAGGATTTCTTTTTGTTCATCAGAATAGCAACAGATATCAAAAGAGAATCAATGGTATAGCAATTATCAGGAAAAAGGAAAAAAATGGTGTAGTATTCCGTACATACGAGATATTTTTCTTTCCACACAAGGACTGTATAGAATTCTAAGCTATCTTGGAATACTTAGCTGTAAACTAACAAGTAGAACTAATATAAAAAAATAGGATATCATTCTGAAATGGATTTTAGATAACCTAGTATAACTTTATGAAATTCTCTCTCAAGAAAACCCTAGAACCTCAAAACTTAACCTCCAAGTAATCAAATTTCCTTCATTCTTTTTCCAAGATATCTCAATATTAAGGATTTCCAATTCAAGAACTTCAAGGGATCATCTTTAAAAGATCAAATAGGAATTCAAGATCAAGCTTTTTATTCAACTTCATCAATTAAGGTATGTGGGGTTTATGAACAAGGATATTCTTTCATCCTTGTGCCCAAAACTAGTTTTTAATTACAAATTTACATGATTTTGTATGAATATACATGAGTTTCAAATTGTGGTTCATACCCATTATTCTTATTTTCAAGATTATGAGATTTCAAGTGATTTAGAAGTTGAATTGCATGTCTATTTTCGTATTTTCATACTTAATTACAGTAAATTCTAGATTTTGAGTTGAATTATCAATAGTTACCTTATCAAGCATGAACATTATGATGTTTTAACATGAATTTGATGCATGGGTTATTAAGCTCTAATTGGATATTGTTATTTTAAGTTTAATTGTTCTATAAGCACCTTATGACTAGATTATTTTTAGATTTTTGATAAAGATTTGGTATTTTGATGTTAGGTTAGATATGAAATCCACTCTACAGTTTCAGATTATAGTTTAACTTAGCAATTATACAGTTGGATTTGGTAACAAACCATTATACTAGATTTTAAAGTGGATTTTCAACAGAATGAGCATACGGAGTAAAGAGAGTAGTATTTAGCATCGAGTTGGGTATTCCATATGCCCCAAAACTTGAGCTAATATAGGTTCAGATTATCAAATTATTCCCATTTCAATATGGATGACAGATACAGATATGATCACTTAGATTAAGTTGTACTTCTTAGTAAGAGTATGACACCTCTCCTTAATATGAGTTTTTTCCATACGGGAACTAGACGTTGAACTCCATAATAGCTCACATGGCTTATGTCAATTAGAAGAACCTCCCTAATAGTAAAAGTAAATAAATAACTTTTGAGTGAATTTTCCTGCAGCTTACAGAAAAGAGTAAAGAATAACAAAACATCTTTTAGAAACTAAGTGTAAAGGGTCACAACTTCACTCAGATATTGCTTTAAAGAAAGACATTAGCTACAGACTTCAATTTCTAGATTTCAAATATAAAAATGAGTCCTTTCTACACTTATACATCATGATTTACTAATATAACACTAGTAAATATTATAGAACTAAATGTTATGACTCACTAGATTTATAAAATATGATTTACTACTTATGATTATGATCCTCTGTTTTTCAGATATTCTAGCTTATGTGAGTCATCTACATTTAGCATGCATTGTTTTACAGATTATGATGTTGTTGAGACATTGTTTAACTTATACATTCACCATCATATACTCAGTACATTCTCAAAGTATTGATCCACATAAACGTCTATGTGCTATATTGTCACATAATATAGGTTCAGGTGCTCACTTCCAGCAACATGAGTGATTTTGAGCATCTCCATCTATATCCCGATAGTTTGTGAGTCCTCATAGTTTGGGAACTTAGTCTTTCAATTTTTTAGCTTATTAGTATAGATAATTCAGTATTTTCAGATAGTTCGAGTCAACTAGGGGCTTGTCCTAGTGTAACGCCCTGATTTTTCTAAACCAGAACGCTACACGATGCTTATGACCCCGAAGGACGACAAGCTAACCCATGACTGATATCTATACCTGTACACTACATAATATATATGTAAAATGTGGAAAACATAAACAACAGGCCATGAGGTTCAACTAAATGAAGTATCTGACTAATCAAAACATCCATATGGGGTAATGAATACCCAAAACAACTGAAGTCTGAATCTAAAATTTGAAAGCCTCTAAACACTGTCTAAGTAAGGATTTGAAGGAACAAGTCTCCAAATAACTCCGTAAACTGAGAGCTAACTGAAATAATAAATAAAGTCAAATCATATCGTCCTTAAATGAAGGGGACTCACTGCAACTCTATATGCTAAAATGAGACTGCTGCTACTGATCTGGAACTCGTGTCTCTAAGACTATGGTGTAACATAAAAAAAAGCACCATAGTGCGAATGCATCAGTACAACTGAAAGTACTGAGTATACGAGTGAGGTAGGCTAAATGTAAAGGGTTACATGCATGAGCAATACTAACTAGCTAACTAATATGGATGTAAGAGTGCAAGCATGCATACATAGTAACTGAGATCGTGAATACATGATAGATGGATTTGTACGCTAATACATGGTTTATTGATATCTAACATGACTGACACTGAAATTCTGATAACACAGGCTACTGTGTCTGAGAATCCTAAATCTGATGGGACTATCTAAGCTCTGTACTGTAACTGAATTGACTGTATTTGACAATCCTAGTATACTAAAGTCTGAAGAACTATTTGAGTTCTTTTACTAAGACTGAAACTGAAACTGTGGGAGGTAGTTGTTTAACCGACATGCCCCATATATGCCATTATATCTAAGTTGGGGTCCAATCTCTGCCCTGACTAGAAAGGTGACAATACTGCGCCACTAGTTAAGATAGGTTGTGAGAACCCTTTACTGGCAGTTACTCAAAATGAGAATAGTGGGAACCCGCTACTGGTAGGTAGGACACCTCATCTACCATCAACTAGCAGGTATGATGTCTCAACCTACGCTGTCTATATAGTTCAGGAACGCAAGAATTTTCTCTAGAAATGACACCCTCTACTGGCAGGTGAGTTCCCATCCTTGGGTTCACTCGATGCTAACATCTAATCCCAACTGAAGAGACTGAACATGATTAACTGACTGGGCATGGACTGAGCTTACTGAATTCTGTTGATTGATGGAATACTACTGATATCTGATAACAGTCTGAGATCATGAAGTTTCCTGAGTCACATGACTGACTGAATTCTACTGAATCATGGATTAATTTCGGATATCGTGAAAACATGACATGGATCTAGGCACACAACTATATTTTTCGGGTATGAGTACCCCCAGAACTCGATGGAAGAAAACTGACACAACATAACTTACTTGATCATGAGAACAGAGTTCATAATTCATAACATTATAAGTAGGGGATATTATACTACATGTAGTTCTCAACATATTATGCATGGTAGGGAGTGAATATATATCATGCACACATTGTATAACTCCATTATCATGAACGCTTTATACCACAACAATAACAACACAACAATAGCATGGAATTTATATTGAATCATAATAGTTAACATCGACTTGCCATTTAGATACTATTGAGCCATGGAAACATGATTTCTAGCATTTTAGGAATTTTATCAAACACCTTGCATGCACTCTTTAAGGCATAGGTGTATTCATAAATTTCACCATATTACGCCACCCAAATTCATGGGTTCCAACTAGCATAATCATAACCTCCATGAAAATACATCAAAATACTACTCTATACCACAAATAACAACCACCAACATGAATATGATCATATCACCACAAAATAATCAAAATTTAGTATTCAAAGATAGATTCTTGAACTCCATGGATGAAAGGGATCCATGGATGAACACTATGCATACCTTAGATTGAAAATCCGTCAAAGTTAACGGTGAAATAGGCTTGAATCTTCATGTTCCCAATTGAACCCTAGGTTTGTTCTTGATGATTTTGAAAAGGATTTCAACAAAAGGAGTATATTTTGGTGTTTAGGAAATTTAACCACGTGTTTTGGGGATTATATATTGCTATGGCTAAAATTTTCTAAGTGTTGGACCTTATATTAAGCTTTAAAGAGCTAAATGAGCTGAATATGAAAGTAATGTTTTTGCGGGGTCTTATAATATCTCCCCCTTGGTAATATTCATCCTCGACTGAGACTGACTAAGAGGGGAAATAATAGACTGTACAAGAACTAAACATGAATGATTGAAATATGATCTCACGACTGACATGAATGATAAACTGAATATATCCTACTGAATATGCATATCTGATGCATGATTATATACTGGACTGATACATATATGCATGACTGAATATGCAATGGTACTTGATACCAAGTTTACACTGGGAACATGATCATGAAATTGATTACTATGTTTGTACTGAATACTGAGCTTAAAACTGAATAAGCTTAAGGAGAACTGTCAACTTGAGCTTGATCTAGATTGGCGGAGAAAAGGTGAGGATACTTGGTACGCATTTTTGCTTCTGTTTCCCAAGTAGCTCTCTCAACGGACTGATTTCGTCGGAGCACTTTGACTAGAGAGACTTCTTTGTTCCTCAGTCTACGAGTCTGATAGTCTAGAATTTTGATTGGAATTTCCTCATAAGAGAGACTGTTCTGAACATCAATACTCTGAATAGGGACTACAATTGATAGGTCTGCTATGAACTTCTTGAACAAAGAGACACGAAAGACTGGATGAACTGAAGTTAGATCTGAAGAAAACTCAAGCTCATAAGCTAACTTGCCAAAACAACTGAGAATCTTGAAGGGACTGATATATCGAGGACTAAGCTTTCCCTTCTTGTCGAATCTCTTCACTCCCTTCATGGGAGAGATCTTAAGATAGATATAATCACTAATCTCGAACTCGATGTCCTTTCTGCATACATCTGAATAGGACTTTTATCAGCTCTGAGCAGCCCAAAGTCTTTCTCTGATCAACTGGACTTTTTCTAAGGCGTCGAATACTAAGTCAGGCCCTATGACTGAGGCCTCACTATCTTTAAACTACCCAAATGGAGATCTGCACCTCCTACCATAGAGAAATTTAAGTGGAGCCATCTGAATACTAGAATGATAGCTATTGTTGTATGCAAACTTAATCAAAGGCAAGTGGTCATCCCAAATTCCTTTGAAATCAATTGCACATGCCATTAGCATATCTTCTAGAGTCTAAATGGTCCTTTCTGCTTGACCATCTTTCTGAGGATAAAACGCTGTACTGAGATGGACTTGGGTGCCAAGACTCTTTTAGAATGCTTTCTAGAAGTGAGAGGTGAACTAGGTATCTCTGTTTAAGATAATATATAACGGAACACCATGTAATCTAACCAACTGCCTGATGTAGAGTTTCGGCTGAATAAGAGGTATGGACTAGAAGGAAATAAGCTGACTTGGTCATCCTGTCTATAATGACCCAAACTGAATTATGTTGATGACGAGTTCGAGGAAAACCCATCACAAAATCTATGTTCACTTCTTCCCACTTCCAAGTAGGAATGGTGAACTCCTGCATAGAACCACTAGGATTTTGATGCTCTATCTTAACCTACTGACATGTAGAGCACTTAGCCACAAAAGCTGCAACATCTCTCTTTATTCCACTCCTCCAATAGATCTCTTGCAAGTTGTGGTACATCTTAGTGGCCTCTGTATGAATATAGTATCGCACACCATGCGCCTCTACAAGAATTTGCTGCCTCAAGTCATCCACATCTAGAACACAGAGGCGACCCTGAAAACGAAGGACACCATGTGCCCCTTAGAAGAAAGCATTAACCTTCTGACCTCTGACTGACTCTTTCAACTTGACTGGATCTATCTTATTTTTCTTTCACCTCGGAAACTAGAGATGATTCTAAACTACTCTGAACACATACACCACCCTCTAAAGAATCAACTAAGCGAACGCCTAGTATGGTAAGCTGATGGACTTTCTAAGCTATCTTCTTCTTGCTATCCTCAACGTGAGAAAAACTACCCATGGAGAGTCTACTGAGAGTGTCGGCCATAATGTTGGCCTTGTCCAAATGGTAAAGGACACTTATATCATAATCTTTCAAAAGCTCTAACTACCTTCTCTGACAAAGATTGAGATCTTTTTAGGAAAAGACATACTGGAGACTCTTATGATCTGTGAAGACATCTACATGAACTCCGTAGAGATAATTTCTTCAAATCTTCAAGGCAAATCTATGGTTTCTAACTCAAGATCATGAGTAGAATAATTCTTATCATGGGGCTTTAACTGTCTGGAGGCGTAGGACACAACCTAAACCCACTTTATTTGAGATAATATATAACGAAACACCATGTAATTTGACCAACTCCCTGATGTAGAGTTTGGCATAATCCTCGGCTGAATAAGAGGTATGGACTAGAAGGAAATAAGCTGACTTGGTCATCCTATCTACAATGACCCAAACTGAATCATATTGATAACGAGTTCGTGGCAAACCCATCACAAAATCTATGTTCACTTCTTCCTACTTCCAAGTAGGAATGGTGAACTCCTGCATGGAACCACTAGGCTTTTGATGCTCTATCTTAACCTGCTGACATGTAGAGCACTTAGCCACAAAAGCTGCAACATCTCTCTTTATTCCACTCCTCCAATAGATCTCTCGCAAGTTGTAGTGCATGTTAGTGGCCCCTGTATGAATAGAGTATCACACACCATGCGCCTCTATAAGAATTTGCTGCCTCAAGTCATCCACATCTAGAACACAGAGGCAACCCTGAAAATGAAGGGCACCATCTCCCCCTTAGGAGAAAACCTCAACCTTCTGACCTCTGACTGACTTTTTCAACTTGACTAGGCTGGGATCTCTATCTTATTTTTCTTTCACCTCGGAAGCTAGAGATGATTCTGAACTACTCTGAACACATACACCACACTCTGAAGAATCAACTAAGTGAACACCTAGTATAGTAAGCTGATGGACTTTCTAAGCTATCTTCTGCTTGCTATCCTCAACATGAGAAACACTACCCATGAAGAGTCCGTTGAGAGCATCGGCCATAATGTTGGCCTTGCCCAAATGGTAAAGGACACTCATATCATAACTTTTCAAAAGCTCTAAATACCTTCTCTGACAAAGATTGAGATCTTTTTAGGAAAAGACATACTGGAGACTCTTATGATCTGTGAAGACATCTACATGAACTTCGTAGAGATAATTCCTTCAAATCTTCAAGGCAAATCTATGGTTGCTAACTCAAGATCATGAGTATAATAATTCTTCTCATAGGGCTTTAATTGTCTGGAGGCGTAGGACACAACCTAAACCCACTATGGATGCATCACAATACACCACAAACCCATCTGAACCATCTGGTAATGCTAAAACTAGGGTTGAGGTGAGTCGAGTCTTCAACTCCTAAAAACTCTTCTCAAAAGGATCCGACCACTAAAACTTGACCTTCTTCTGAGTTAATCTAGACATAGGGGATGCAATAAAAGAAAATGCTTCAACAAACCACCTGTAATATCCAGTCAAACCCAATAAACTCCTGATATCTAATGGAGATACGGGGCGTGGCTAGTTTCTTACCACTTTAGTCTTCCGAGGATCTACTCTAATTCCATCACCGGAAATGATATGGCCAAGGAATTCTACTGACCTTAGCCAAAATTTGCACTTACTGAATTTGGAGAATAACTGATAATCTCTGAGAGTTTAAAGAATAATTCTGAGATGGTCTGAATGATCATGCTTAGTATAGGAGTAGATCAGAATATCATCTATCAAGACTATGACAAACATGTCTAAGTACTGCTTGAACACACAGTTCATCAAGTCCATGAAAGCTAAAGGGGCATTGGTAAGACCAAATGACATGACTAAGAATTCAAAGAGACCATCTCGAGTATGGAAAGTTGTCTTCAAAATGTTACATTCTCTAACTCTAAGCTGATGGTAGCCTGATCTGAGGTCTATCTTAGAGAAATAACTGGCACCCTAAAGTTGGTCAAACAAGTCATCTATTCTTGGAAGTGGATACCTATTCTTGATCGTGACTTTATTGAGATGATGGTAATCAATGCACATCCAGAGAGAACTATCTTTCTTGCGCATGAATAAGATTGGTACGCCCCACGGGGAAGAACTAGGTCTAATGAATCCCTTATCCAAGAGATCCTTTAGCTGTTCTTTTAGTTCCCTGAGTTTTGTTGGTGCCCTTCTGTATGGTGGAATGGAAATAGGTCGAGTATCTAGAAAGTGATCTATACCGAAGTCTATTTCCCTTTTGGGAGAAATGCCTAGGAGATCTTCGAGAAACATATCTAAATACTCATTAACCACCGGGACTAATTCAAATCTTGGACATGCAGAACTAGATTCCCTGACATACACGAGATGATAAACACACCCTTTAGATATCATTTTCCTTGCCCGAAGGTCAAAAATAAACTGACCCCTAAAAAATAAAGTACTACCCTTCCACTCTAGGACGGTCGCATTCGGGAACTAAAACTGAACTATCCTATTTCTACAGTCGATTGTTGCATAGAAGAAATAGTGCCAATCCATACCAAGAATGACATCAAAATCAGTCATCTCTAACTTGACTAGATCTGCTAAAGTGACTTTCTGAAATATCATAACCGGGCAGTTCCTATATACTCGCCGAGCTATAATGATTTTGCCCACTGGGATAGAACTGAAAAGGGCTCTGCTAGAATTTTGAGGCTGACTCCGAAAGCGCCTGCTATATAAGGAGTAACAAAAGACAAAGATACACCTGGATCTAGCAAAGTAAAAACATAAACATGGAAGATCTATAATGTACCAGTAACGACATCAGGAGAATTTTCCTGATCTTATCGAGTCTAAAAAGCATAGAGTCTGTTTGGGCGTTGTCCACTAGAAGCACTGGAAGTGGCACCCTGCTGGTTTGGGTGACCGAACTGAGTGGTAGAGCGGTTCTGCTAACCATGAGGACCCAACTGTGGACAATCTCTAAACCTGTGTCCTGGCTTGCCACATCCAAAAAAAGTATCACTGCCTACTCTGCAAGTACCCTGATGGTTCTTGCCACAAGTCTGACAACGAGGATAAGTGCGGGCATTGCTAACACTGCTCTGAGACTTAGATCCTAGTGCCCTATCTCTGTTTCCATTTTTAAAGTTCGACACTGGGGCACTGATGGAGGAAGGAGATGGAAGTTCTGGTTTTGGATGAAACTGTAAACGGTTTCCTCTTTCTGATTTAGGTTGAGCAAAACAAAAACTGTCTGACCTTGATCTCTTGTTCTTCATCTCCCTAGTCCTAATCTTCTGCTTCTCTATTTACTGAGCATGGGTCATGAGCCTGGCTAATGTCATATCACTATTTAGAATCACAGACCTGTACTCGTTTACCACGCTATCATTCACCCCTAACATGAAAGTGCTCATCTTAGCCCTGCTGTCTGCAACCACATGAGGGGCATATCTAGATAATTGAGTAAATCTGAGAGAGTACTCTTTAACCATCATATTTGCCTGCCTGAGGTTGATGAACTCTAGAACTTTTGCCTCCCTCAGCTCTTGGGGAAAGAATCTATCTAAGAAAACCATGAAAAATTCCTCCCACTCTATAGGACCTGTACCATCTACCCTTCCAGACTTCCACTGCTTGTACCAAGTATGAGCCGCATCTTACAACTGGTATGCAACTAACTCATCACTCTCAACAGAAGTAAATCCCATGATGTCTATGACCTTCTGTACATGATCAATGAATTATTGAGGGTCTTCGTACCACGTAGACCCAAAGAAAGATGGAGGGTTCATTTAGGTAAAGTCCCAAATCCTAGCTACTGTTGAGTTGGCCACTGGATTGGCTGGGACGACTGCTGGCCATTCATTCTGGGCATCCATAAACTGAGAAAGTTCGGTGAATGCGGCTCTAAACACCGCATGAGAAACTTGTTCTCCCAAAGGATCTTTGGGCTGAAGAGCTGGCTGGTTTCTTCTCTTTAGAGGCATGTTTTGAAATAAGAGAAGAATGGATTAGACTGAGAATTTAACTTGAGATTATTCTCACTAGCACGACATGAATACTGAAAGAAGGGAAACTATTCCTAAAATATCTCATAGCCTCCTGTACATAAATGTGGCACGCAACACACCCATGTACAAGACACTACTAGATGCTGCTTTCAGACTTCCTAGGACTCTATTGAACCTTAGGCTCTGATACCAAGTTTGTATCGCCCTAATTTTTCTGAACTGGAACACTATACAGTGCTTATGACCCCGAAGGACCATAAGATAACCCATGACTGATATCTGTACCTCTACACTGCATAATATACATTTAAATATAGAAAACATGAACAATAGGCCATAAGGTTCAACTGACTAAAGTATCTGACTAATCATAACATCTATATGGGGTAACAAATACCCAAAATAGCTGAAGTCTGAATCTAAAATCTGAAAGCCTCTAAGAACTGTCTGAGTAAGGAGTTGAAGGAACATGTCTCCAACTAACTCCGTAAACTGAGAGATAACTGAAATAATAAATAAAGTCAAATCATATCTTCCTCGAATGAAGGGGACTCACTGTAACTCTGTATGCTGAAATGAGACTGCTACTGCTGATCTGGAACTCGTGTCTCTGAACCTATGGTGTAACATAAAAAGAAAGCACCATAGAGCAAATGTATCAGTACAACTGAAAGTACTGAGTATACGAGTGAGGTAGGCTAAATGAAAAGGGTTACATATATGAGCAATGCTAACTGACTGACTAATATGGATGTGAGAGTGCAAGCCTACATATATAGTAACTGAAATCGTGAATATGTGATAGCTGGATATGTACACTAATACATGGTTTACTAATATCTAACATGACTGATACTGAAATTCAGATAACATGGGAAACTATGTCCGACAGTCCTGAATCTGATGGAACTATCTGAGTTTCGTACTATAACTAAATTAACTATATCTGGCAGTCCTAGTATACTGAAGTCTGAAGAACTATCTGAGTTCTTTTACTGAGACAGAGACTGAAACTGTGGGAGGTAGTTGTTTAATTGACAGGCCCCATGTATGCCATTATAGCTAAGCTGGGGTCTAATCTCTTCCCTGACTGGAAGGGTGTCAATACCGCGCCACTAGTTAAGACAGGCTGTGAGAACCCTCTACTGGCAGGTACTCAAAATGAGAACAGTGGGAACCCTCTACTGGTAGGTAGGCAGCCTCATGTACCCTCAACTAGTAAGTACGATATCTCAACCTACGCTGGCTACATAGTTCTGGAACACAAGAATTGCCTATAGAAATCACACCCTCTACTGGCAGGTGAGTTACCATCCTTGGGTTCACTTGGTGCTAAGTTCTACTCCCAACTGAAGAGACTGAACATGATTAGCTGACTAGGCATGGAATGAGCTTACTGAATTATGTTGACTGATGGAATACTGCTGATATCTGATAACTGTCTGAGATCATAAGTTTCCTGAGTTATATGACTGACTAAATTCTACTGAATCATGGCTTGATTTTGGATATCATGAAAAAATTAGATGGCTCTAGGCACATAACTATATTTTTCGGGTATGAGTACCCCCAAGACTCGATGGAAGGAAACTGACACAACATAACTTACTTGATCATGAGAACAGAGTTCACAATTCATAACATTATAAGTAGGGGATATTATACTACATGTAGTTCTCAACATCTTATGCATGGTAGGGAGTGAATATATATCATGTACATATTGTATAACTCCATTATCATGAACGCTTCATACCACAACAATAAAAACACAACAATAGCATGGAATTTATATTGAATCATAATGGTTAACATCAACTTGCCATTTAGATACTATTGATCCATGGAAACATAATTTCTAGCATTCTAGGCATTTTATCAAACAGCTTGCATGCACTCTTTAAGGCATAGGCGTATTCATTAATTTCACCATATTAAGCCACCCAAATTCATGGGTTCCAACTAACATGATCATAACCTCCATGAAAATACATCAAAATACTACTCTATACCACAAATAACAACCACCAACATGAATATGATCATATCACCACAAAACAATTAAAATTTAGTATTTAAAGATTGATTCTTGAACTCCACGGACGAAAAGGATCCGTGGATGAACACTATGCATACCTTAGATTGAAAATCCGTCAAAGTTAATGGTGAAATAGGCTCAAATCTTTATGTTCCCAATTGAACCCTAGGTTTGTTCTTGATGATTTTGGTGAGGATTTCAACAAAAGGAGTATATTTTGGTGTTTAGTAACCTTAACCATGTGTTTTGGGGTTTATATATGGGTGGAAAAATACCAAAATACCCTTATAAATACGGAGGTAGAAATGTTGAAAACTGTGCACCCTATCGGAGTTGCAAGACGACGCCCAGCTAGTCTCACGCTTTAGCCAGGGCGACGCCTTGCTTAGAGCGGTGCTCTAGCTTGGGTAACGCGGGCCTATCGCCCTGAGCTACTGGTTTGGGCACCCAAACGTGCACTTACGCTACTCCAAAAATTCTTAAACTCACCCGGGATGTACTTCGACCTTGCCCTATCGTAATACAACTTGAAAATTATAAAACGAAGGTTGGAAAGGTCATCAAATAAATCCCCGAAGTTCAGAGGTCTAAAATAAGACTAAGTGTTAAACACTTCGCTAAAATTTTCTAAGTATTGGACCTTATATTGAGCTTCAAAGAGCTAAACGAGATAAATATGAACGTAAAGTTTTTGCGGGGTCTTACACCCAGTGGCTCTCTAGTATTAGTAGCAGAGGCTTGTCAGACTACTAGATATGATTTAGATTATTTAGTATTGATTGTTCAGACTATTAAGTTTAGTTTTTTCAAAGATTATATTCAGATATTCTCAGTTATCTCAAATAGATTTCCACATTTAGTATTATTTTTATACCTATATTCCCTTGCTATGAGATTCAGACTTAGTAGAAGGCAGGCAGGGTTAGCTTAAGACTACTTGTAGTCTTGAGTATCTTGTGATGTCTCGGGACCTCTTTTTGGGGCGTTACACCCTACCCTACCCATTTGGTTACCACTTTCCTAACAAACCCACCAGATTCATGCCATTAAAAGATACAATAGTCATATACACCACTAGAACACAACAATAATACACACACAATTACACACCATTATCATTTTTGGACTCTTACAAGAAAATACACATACCACATAGGGGGATTTTCACACATACACACGAATTTACACACAAATTTCCATATACACACACATAGCTTCACAAAATGAGGAGGAGGACACACTCTCATGGCCTGAATAAACTGGAAAATGCATACCAATTGTCACGACACGAGCCAGGGCCCTAGCCGTAATGATCATCTCGAACCATGAGGCCTGGACGCTCTTCTAAATCTGGTAATCATGCATAATATTCACATAATATAAGAAAATTTGTGGAAAACAACACATGATGGAACCATGGTCAATCTAATAACTTGAACAATTTGAAAAGGAATTTCTAAATATTTTAAACATGTGACAACCATCTGCGAAATCTCTAACATTACAATATCTATCATAAATTTGAATCATAAATGGGACAAGTCACCCAGCAGACCATAAAAAGAATGAAGAAA
>NW_025889260.1:0-3097 GCF_002878395.1 Capsicum annuum
TACTATCTTTACAGGTTCTTAATCTTATTTCCTAACTTGTTTCGATACTATTGTATGGTTCCTATCCATAAAATTATCCTATTCTTGATACGTGATGTTGAAACTTGCATGAATGTTGTCGTACCAATCTCTCGGGCTTAGGAAAAATGCTTCTTCTATATTTGAGTCTTGTAATTGAAAATATTACGCTTTGAGAAGGTAGATTCATCAAGTTTGATTAGTATCTCTTAAAAAAAAAAAACACTACAAACATAGAACCACGACAACTAATTCGTTATACTTTCTTTGCTTGACATAGGAAAATGATTTTCTTAACGTCATGCCTTGGTGGGATTATATGAATTAAATGTCAAAGTTACTATCTTCTGTACTTTTTGAATGGCATAGGCAGATGTTTCTACAAATCTACCCTAATCCTTTAGCCATGTGGATCTTAGCTATTTTTCAATAAGTAGGTATATAGTCTCTATTGCATTAAACAAAAAACAAAATATGAATTGTACTACAGTACCATTCAACTTCCTGCTTGTGGCCATGCAAACAACCAAAACTATAAAGAAATCAAGGTTTAGGGTGCTTCTCACTAATTTTTTTACTAATTTTGTGTTAGTTATCTAAAATCAGGTTAACGGAAGTCTGAAGCCCAAACGTAAGTTTAAGTTATTCATTTCGTACTAAGAGTTCACATGCATGCATGCCCTGGACATCTAAAACTACTATTAATTAAGAGATCCTCAAATCATCAAGCCTACACAATACATGAGTAATGTTGCCTTTAATTTGTGGTATTTAATTATGTTCTCTATAGTATGTGATCATAAATAGTCGTAGCAATAATAAGCTCATGTATTAGATAAAGATGTAAATGATAAACGAGTTTTACAAAAAAGTTATAGTTGGTTCAAAAGTAGTAAAAAGAAAAATAATAAACAGTTGTTTCATTCATTTAAAAGAAATGGCGTTGTTATAAATTTTATTATTATTATTATTTTCTCTTCTATGTTAATTTCATCGTAATAAGTTGTTTAAATGCAATATGTGACCATTTAATTTCTAAATTAACTTCAAAATGGTAGTTTCAGTACATGTGACATTCATTAATTAACTGTGTTGCGAATTACGTTAATGTGGCTTTTAAGTGATGTTTGTTTAAGTTTACGTATTAATAATTTGTGTGCAATAGTAAGACTAATCTTGTATGTTTAATAAAAATATATATGTATATGTAATCATAATTGAAAAAGAAAGGGGAAAACCAATTGTAAGGGAGTGAATTCATAAAAGAATGAGTTAGGTTCTTAACCTCGAAGAATTTAAGATTTAACATACAAGGGAAAATTAACGAGGAAGTTGGAAAGCCCTGCTATTCGTTATATTAAATTTAACATACCATTTGAAGCCTATCTAATTGGGTTGGGTAGATTCTAAACCTATTAGATGCTTATCTAGATTGGGAAATGGGACGATCCATAAATGCCACAAAGGCGCGAGAAATATATCAAACTCGTGGTAAGGCCAAAAAGTACTACTTTCGGTAAGCTACACATCAATACAGTTTTAAATATATTCAAAAAATAAATAAAAACGGGATATAATTCACTTTTAGGCTAACGAATATTATATAGATTAATTTAAGCCAGACTTAAGTCAATAAAGCGACCGTGCTAGAACCACGGGACTCGAGGGGTGTTTAACACCTTTCCCTCGGTCAACAAAATTTCTTATCCGAATTTTTAGCTCGCAGACCAAAAATAAAGAGTCATTTCCTTTTGAATAGGGATTCAATAAGGTGACTTGGAACACTCAAACTCAATTCCAAGTGACGACTCTGTAAATAAAATAATCCCTTTTCAAAACGTCACTTTAATTGAAAAAACCCCTTTTTCTCTAAAACCAACTCCCTAGCGGAGTCGGATGCGATAAAAATAGGGTTGTGACAAAGATAAGCATGTTTAATTTGAAAAATATAAGGATAAGAATATTTGAATTTGAATTTTTAAATGAAAATTGAATTGGAATAGAATTCCTCCTTCTTAATCTCTTTTATATGTATTGTTAAGCTTTCTTCTCTCTCTTTGTTATTGATTAGTGATTACTGATTATTAGCTTTGTTTATGACTTTACTTATTACACTTTTTATTTTTTGAAAAAAACTTCATTTGATTTGACATTGTTATTTTTCTATGCAGATGATGATGTTTAACAATTATGTTTTTTTTTTTATATTTGAGTCTGAATTCAAGTAAGTGATATTTTTCATATGATTTTGTAAAAGTAATTAAATATATCCTTAAAAATTTTCATACATGATGTTAGACTAAGTAATTGTTATTTTAAGTAAACTTTGATTATTAGAATTCAAGTTCGAATTGTGATTGATGAGATAGATGGATTAATTATTATCCATAACTTTAAAATTTTGTGCTTATGAACAATTTTTACAGTTCATGGCAAAGCAGATTGCAGATTCTGAAATGGTTGGAGAAAATTTAAAATATTTTTTTTTTTACAATTTGTAATATTTTAACTCAGTTATTTTTAAGATTGAAAAAATATATTTTATAATAGAAGTATGAATGAAAGATAACGAAAAGACAAGAAAAGTATAAGTAAAAAAGAAGATATTTTTTGACAAATTTACTAAACGGAGAGAACTAGCTTAGCATGAATAGGAAAATAAAATAAAAAAATAAATGTCAATATATTAGAAGAAATTTACATATTATAATTTATTTTCTTAGAATAAAACTCATGATTTTACTTTCTACTTTAAAATTTAAATTCAAAATTTTTTACATGCATTATGGAATTCATTTTAGTTATAAGGTCATGTTAATAGTTCCATTTAATTTGATTTATAAAAAAATAAAAAAATTTTAAATCAAATATATGAGATAAATTCATATTTTGATAGATGTGAAAATATTTGACTTCAATTTTAAATTTTAACTACTTCTAACGGACTAGATTATTTTGAAGTCTTCTTCTAATCTATATTTCATATCTATTTTAATTTTGTATTTTAAGATAAGAGAGAAGAAAACTCAATTGCTTACGTACGTAACATAAAATATAATTTAATTCAAGGTTAAATTAA
>NW_025889260.1:3197-5064 GCF_002878395.1 Capsicum annuum
GGGGGGGGGGGGGGGGGGGGGGGGGGGGGGGGGGACAATTTTTAAGAATATAATGCAAAAATCATAGTACACATGTTTATTCATAAAAATTTGCACAGAAAAGATGGAGGAATAGTAGAATAAAAATTTAAATTATTTTTGACAATCTAAAATCATTAAATTGTCAAAATATAAAAAATATGAAATATAAAATCTTTTTTACAATTACATGATTATTTTACTAATATATGGGTGGGTGGTAGAGATATTAACAATACACCATATTTAATTGTGAATGATATTATAAATAAAAATATGAAAAATAATTTTTGTTTTCAATTAGATGATTGTTTTTTCGTATAAATTTAATTATCAGTGGGGGAATTGAATGTGAGGGAAGGAATGAGTCCGGATGGAGGCGTGAGGGGAAAGGTGTAGAAAAACATTTATATTAAAGAAAATAAAAAAATTACTGGGGAATTGGGGGAGGCGGGTAGAAAAAGATTTTATTTTTTTTCTTATTTTTTTGTGAAATAAGATGATAAATAATTTTTTTAAAGATAATATAATTTAACAAGTTTGAATGAGACATTTCAATACGAAACATCAAAAATATTACTTGAATATTTTCTGCGCATTGCGTGAGTATGTATACTAGTATATATAAAATCAAAACTAAATCAAGACAAGACATCAAGTGGCAACATCTTAATATAGCCACGTGGCAGTTTTTAGGACAAAATTTAAAAATACTTTAAGACAAAGTTAAAAATATTGTAATATAAATTTGAATTGAAAAATTAAGTATTTGAATTTGAAATACATTATCTTAATAACTAAAAACTCATAATTGAAGAGTTCTAAATAAACTATTACTATTTCAAACTTATCTCTTACATATATAGAGAGAGAGTTTATTTTAATAATAATACAATAATAAGCAATAAATAATAGTTATAGTAATAACTTTAATTTGCAAAAGAAAACGGATAAGTAGCAGTAATATTATACACAAGTAGTATGGTAGTAGTATTAGCAGCAACAACAACAACTGCAGCAACACCCAACAGCAACAACAATAACAATAATAATAATAATAATAATAATAAAAATATATGTTTGAATATATTCTACATCAATACTAAATAAATTTAAAAAGTGCATGAAGAGGATGAATCATCATAATTAGTCAAGTTTGCAACATAAAAGTAAGTCATTTTTATAGTTTTAGAATAAAATTTAATAAAATTGTAATATAAAATTTGAATCAAAAAAATAAAAATATTTGAATTTGAAAATATTAAGCTTTTACAGGAAAAAATAAATTCATTAGCTTAAAGCTAGAAATAATTGAAGAGTTATGGCTAAACTCTAGCTATTAAACTTATCCTTTTAGTTGTTAATTTTAAATTTAAATTGAAAGACAAAAAATATTTTTAAATTTTAAAAGTAAATATTTTTATGCATTCTAAATTTGTAAAACAATAACATAATTTTAGCAAAAAAATTGCTTAGATTAAAAAATGAATTATTTCAACTGTTTAACAAATAAAAACATGTATTTAAAACAAGAATTACCATCCTATTCTATCTTTAAAAAGAAGAAGAAAAGGAAAAAAAGAAGAAAATAAGATAAAGATAAGAAGAGTATACTAATACACATTCTTACTTCCATGCATACACGATTTTACATACACACACACAAAAAAAATAGATTTCTTATTTGTAGCAACTAGAAATTCCTTATTTGTAGTAACTAGATACAAATAATTGAGGAGTTCTAGCTAAACTCTAACTATTAAACTTATCCTTTTAGTTGTTAATTTTAAATTTAAATTGAAAGACAAAAAATATTTTTAAATTTAAAAATTAAATATTTTTATGCATT
>NW_025889260.1:8064-32165 GCF_002878395.1 Capsicum annuum
GAAATGATTCAATCAAATTTATTTATTGCTTATACTACATTCGTGATTAGCAATATGCTTACATTAATATATCTATACACAATTTGTATATCATTTAAAGTTTAATTTTAAATTATTTTATTATTATTTATAATAATTTATGTTACTTTTTATTATACAGAATTTATATCATGGACAAAGAGTCTATAAGATCACGTATATAATATTTTAAAAATAACTACCTAGGTAATTAAATAAAACATCACAAAAGTGTGAAACAAATATTTAAAAAATGAACAAATATAATTAAAAAATTATTTATAAATCTTAAACAGAAGAGATTGGGGGGGGGTGGGGGGGGGCATAAACAATATAATAAAGCAAAACATGAAACATAAAAGCTTTTTGCAATTACATATTATTTTTACTTATATAAGATTTGATTAGAGAATGGAAAGGGGGAGGGGAGGGACGGAAGGGAGTAATTAAGAATCTATATTTTTAAATTGTGAACAATCTTCTTAAAAAGGAATAAAACATAAAAGTTGTTTTTACAATTATATGAATATTTTTTCGTATAGATTTTATTAGAGATTAGGGAAGGTAATTGGCCCAACTGGCCATGGTCAGTCTGAACCAGGGTCTACAATCATATGGGTCAAACGTCTAGATGGCCACACTCTTCCAGGTGATTAACTCCCCCTTCTAGGAGGAGCTGACAATGGAATCCCTGGCCCACATCATCAACCAGCTCAGCCTGAGTCTCCATTTCTTCCCTCCTCACAACCCAGCCATGATGCTCTTGGTACCAACTTTTGTACCTCCCAATGGGGAGCACCCATCATCCCCCATCTCGAACCCAGCATCATCACTGATCATAACCTCACCACACCTAACCTTGAAAAGAGTGGAGAGGTTGAATGCTCTGGAAACCCTAAGAGCAAGCAAAATAGACATGGAAGAATTCTTATCTCAAGTCAGAGTTCCAAGAACGGAGATCCTAAATCTGGTAGAGCCTCTAGAGCTCGAATTCACAGAGCCAGTGCAAGAAATAGTGATAATCCTGATTCCACTAAGGTTAGTAGGTCTAGGTATAACAGCAAAACCAACAACAGAGACCCCAGGGTCATACTGACCTCCCTCACCAGGAAAAGGAAAGCCTCCTCGCTGACTCCCATCTCCGACACAAAGGGGAAGGGCAAGGTGACTCAACCAGACCAGTATCACCCCCTCCACTAAAAAATGAAGAACTGCATTGTCTGGAATATTATGGGGGCCCACAATGCTGAATTCAAGAAGCACTGCAAAGTTATGGTCGATATTCATCAACCATACATTCTTGCCCTCTTGGAAACTAAAATGTCTAACCACCAAGACCTCTGTGAAGAGTTGGGCTTCCACAACCACATCCAATCTGAGGCTAATGGCAACTCAGGAGGACTTGTTATTATGTGGAAAGATGACTCCATCTCCATCACCTCTATCTCCATTTCTCCCTAAGCTATCAATGCTAAAGTCAAGGTCAGTTTCCCCCTACCAGCTGGTTTTATACTATTGTTTATGCTAG
This sequence comes from Capsicum annuum, assembly GCF_002878395.1. Lineage (NCBI taxonomy): Eukaryota > Viridiplantae > Streptophyta > Magnoliopsida > Solanales > Solanaceae > Capsicum > Capsicum annuum. The sequence goes on from NW_025889260.1 coordinate 9,611, forward strand.
TACTAATTTTCAATCTAGATTAGATCTTTGGAATCAATTAGCTAGTTTCTCTGACACCTACATCTCACCAGAAGCTGGGAGTTGGCTGGTGGGAGGGGACTTTAATAAGGTTCTTAGAGCCTCTGAAAAGTTTGGAGGCTCCAGGATTAACCTCAACAGATCCAACCTCTTTATGAATTGCCTGAATCACTGCAACCTTATTGACTTGGGTTTCAAAGAAAACAAATACACCTGGTCCAACATGAGATATAGGAGCAAGCAGGGCTTGATCCTAGAAAGATTAGATAGATAGTTATCTAATGACCTGTGGGTCTATCTATACCCTGAGGCATCTGTCACCCATCTACCTAGAATCCACTCTGATCACTCACCCCTCCTCTTGAGCATGGGATCCCCCCCAGATATTCAGGTTAAACCTTTCAGGGTGGAATCCACGTGGCTCAACTATTAGGACTTCCCAAACCTCATCAAGAACTCCTTCTCTAACTGTCCCTACCTCACCATGGCCACCCTTGATTTTGAGGGTAAAGCCAGGGACTGGAATAGGACCATCTTTGGCAATATTTTTAAAAAGAAAAAGCACTTGCTTGCAAGGTTAGCTAGCATTCAGAGACCACCAAACTACCCCTCTAGTGCTTTCCTCCATGGGCTGGAAAATACTCTTCTAAAAGAGTTTAATCACATCCTCAATCTAGAGACTGATTTCTGGAAGCTCAAATCCAAAATCTCATGGCTTTTGAAAGGGGATTCAAATACTAAATTCTTCCACACTTTCACTCTCAACAGGAGAAGAAGGAACAAAATCAACTATCTTGTAGATGGAAGTGGCACTTGGCATTACCACCCCAAGGACATTGTCAATGCTATTTCCACCTTCTTTTCTAACCTTTATACTACTGAATACTCTTGTGGGTACATTGACAGTCAGCAAAATCCTTTCTCCCTAGGGTCCATCAACTGCCTTAACTATAACCTGCTCCAAGCTGTCTCTTCACCTTAGGAAGTAAGGAGAGTTGTCTTTTCTTTCAAACCCAATAAAGCTCCTAGGCCTGATGGGCTCCATCCCTTCATCTACCAAAATTTCTAGGATACCCTGGGCCCCCCTTTCGTCAAATTCTGTCAGGAAACCTTCACCTTCTACACCATAGACCCTAGGGTTAACTTTACTTACCTCTGTCTGATTCTCAAATATAGGAATGCCACCTCTCTAAAGAACTTTAGGCCCATTGGCCTCTGCAATACCCAATATAAGATCATCACCACTAGGTTGAAACCTTTCCTGGCTAAAATCATTTGCCCCAGTTAAGCCAGCTTCATGCCCAAAATAAGGGCCTCGAATAATGCTATTCTTGTCCAAGAGTATGTCAGCCACATCTCCAAGATGAAAGGGAAAAAGGCCTGCATGTTTGTCAAGATAGACCTTGAGAAAGCCTTCGACAGGATAGAGTGGTCCTTCATTAGACAAGCCCTTTACTTCTTCAATTTTCCTAAGAACCTCTCTAAGCTCATCCTATCTTGTATTTCCTCTTCCTCCATATCCATTCTAATCAATGGTGGAAAAACTAGTCCTTTCACCCCTCCAGGGGCATTAGACAAGGTGACCCCATGTCTCTCAACCTCTTCATCCTTTGCTTGGAACTCTTTTCTGGAAAGATCAACTATGAGTTGGACACTTTCAACTGGAACCCTATTTCTATTTGTAACAGAGGCCCTCCTGTCTCCCACCTCTTCTTTGCTAATGACCTCACCCTTTTTGCTAGGGCTAACTCTAAGAACTGTCATACCATTAATAGGCTTTTTCAGAGCTTCATCTCTCACTCTGGGAAGAAAATCAACCTTGCTAAATCTAAGGTTATCTTCTCTGCTAATTGTAGGTAGCAAAAATAGACTTACCTCTCCTCTGTCCTTGGCATCCACTCCTCAGACCACTTTGGCAAGTACTTGGGGTATCCCATCTTTCACAAGCAGCCTATGAAAAGTGACTTCTAATTCATCATTAACAATTTACATAAAAAGGTTGCTGGGTGGAAAACCAAGTTCCTTAACATATTTGGCAGGGTCACACTTGCCAAAGCCTCCCTAGCAAGCATCCCCAACTATGTTATGTAGTATATCCATCTCCCTCGAACCATCCATAAGCTGATTAACAAAAACCAGAGAAATTTCATCTGGGGCACCACCAATATCAAAAGAAAGATGCATCTTCTTGGATGGGACACCATCACTCTACCCAAAAGAGATGGTGGTTTGGCCATCCAGAAGGCTACCACAAAAAATGATGCCCTTATTTGTAGCCTGGGCTGGAGAATGCACTCCAACCCCACCTTTCTTTGGGCTAAGACCCTCCTATCTAAGTATGAAACTGGGATAAAGGTCACCAACACAAGCTTAAGGACATGGAACAACCTCACAAAATGCTGAAACATATGTAGAGATACTCTATTTTGGGCTATCAAGGATGGGGATAAGGTCAGGTCTTGGGATGATAATGGGTACCTGGAATGCCTCCCCAATCTGCCATTATCCTTGGGTCCTTGAATAACCCTCTAAACCCTATCATGGATAGGGATGTCTGGAGGAGAGGTAATTGAGACTTCAGCTCCCTACCCTATGACCTTTCTCCAACCATCACTCATAATATCCATAGTGCTTTCCTCCAGAGTTCTCACTTAAACCATGACACCCCCCTTTGGAGACTCACTAGTGATGGCACCTTTTCTTGCAAGAGTGTCTATTACTATATCACCAACCTGGAAAAGGTCCCTAACAGGAATCACACTTTCAATAACTGGATCTGGCACCTCCATGTCCCTAATAAGATCAAAACCTTCATGTGGCTCTTGTACCACAACAGCCTCCCTACCAGAGTCACTCTTTCCAAGAGGGGCCTAAAAATCCCTACCAATTGTCTCTTCTACAACCTAGATAATAAGGACCAACATCACATTTTCTTTAGGTGCAACACTGCCAAAGCCTTTTGGGTTAACCTTATCCATAAATATAAGGGAAACCTCCATCTCCACCTATCCATGTTTGACACTAACAACTGGTCTTCCACTCGAAAAACTTTTAGCAAAGACTCCTTTGACACCAATACTCCCTGGGACACTCTCCTACCCTTTTTCTTATGGCACTTTTGGAAAGTTAGAAATTCTTATAACTTTCAAGACTCAAACTGCCCCCTAGCTTCAGCATCCCCCATGCGGAAGCGGTGGAGTATCACTACCTGGGCAACCCTAAATATAAAACCTTGCCAATGTCACCTGTGTGAAGTGACTACCCCTAGCCCCTAACACCTGCAAGCTGAACACTAATGGTTCATGTCTTGCGAACCCGGGGAAAGGGGGAATTGGAAGGGTTTTTAAGAATAACAGAGGAGACTGGGTCCTTGGCTTCAGTAAGAGTTTCACTTATGCCACAAACAACCTCATGGAGGTTCTTGCTCTCTAATAGGGTCTCCAACTAGCTTTGGATAAAAAATCTGCAGCCCTTAGATGTGAGTATTGACTCTATGGAAATAATTAACATACTGCACCAGGGAAACTTGCTATATGATTCAATTATTTAGGCATGTAGGTCTCTACTAAGGAGCTTGGGGAACCCTACGGTCTACCACACATATCGGGAGCAGAATAGAGTAGCGGATTGGATGGATAAGCAGGGATCAAAGAAAAGGTTTTTGGATAAAAAGCATATTTTTGTTACTCCGCCTGTTAATATAGGAGTAATCTTTTGGGAGGACTTTACGGGTAAGTCCTTCCCACGAACAACAAATTGTAATGGGCATTCAATGCCCAGTGTTTACCATTTTGAACCTGGTTAGGTTGTTTCTCTTGTAAAAAATTCTTTTATTAATGCAAATCTCCCCTATTTACCAAAAAATAAGAGGGGGTGAGGGGTGGAGATGGAGGTAAGGGTAGGAGGTAAGGGGTAGTTTTTTTTTAATTATTAAGATATAATATGATAGTGGTTGTTGAATGTTTAAGGTAATATGATTTATCAGGGAAGAAGATAATTAAGAATCTATATCTTTAAATTGTGAACAATATTCTTAAAAAATCTGAAACATAAAAATTATTTTTACAATTATATAATTATTTTTCGTATAGATTTGATTAGAGGCGGGGGAGGATGAAAGGGAAGGGGGGGGGGAGATGGAGATGGGGGTGGGGGTAGTTTTTTTTATAATTGAGATATAATATGATAGTTGATTTTTTTTTATATAAGGTTGTTGCTGAATGTTTAAGGTAATATGATTTTACCACGAGAAAAAGGTATTCAATATCAAACATTTCATCCGCGCATCGCGCATGTGCGTATACTAGTCTCTATATATATAAAAGCAAAACATAAGCTAGACAAGATGCCATGTGTCAAGCTATTAAAATAGCCACGTAGCAATTTTCAAGACAATATTAAATAATATTTTAAGACAAAGTTAAAAATACTATAATAACAATTTTAAATTGAAAAATTAAATATTTGAATTTGAATAAATTATTCTTTTACAAAAAAGATTTTCATTATCTTAAAAAAAGAAACTAATAATTAAAGAGTTCTTTTTTGGTTTCCCAAGGTATCCCTACAGTCGGCAGCCGTGAGACTAATCCTCCGTTCCACTGTTAGCGCACTAAGCGATAGGGAACTGGCCATCTAGTTTTCTCTATTCACCAATTTTAAATACAGTTTTAAATATATTCAAATATATTCAAAAAATAAATAAAAGCAGGATAGAAGTCACTTTTAGGCTAACGAATATTATATAGATTAATTTAAGCCAGACTTATGTCAATAAAGCGACCATTCTAGAACCACGGGACTCGAGGGATGCCTAACACCTTCTCCTCGGTCAACAGAATTCCTTATCCGGATTTTTAGTTCGCAGACCAAAAATAAAGAGTCATTTCCTTTTGAATAGGGATTCAATAAGGTGACTTGGAACACCCAAACTCAATTCCAAGTGGCGACTCTGTAAATAAAATAATCCCTTTTCAAAACATCACTTTAATTGAAAAAATCCATTTTCTTTAAAGTCAACTCCCTAGCGGGGTCGGATGCGATAAAAATAGGGATATGACAGATGGCGACTCCGCTGGAGATATAATCAGAGTTCGAGCTTTTATATTGACTTGTTTGGCTTTATTTAATTTTGATATTACATATTGTTGGCCTAAATGTGTTATTTGCCTATATGTTTAACTGCTTTGATATTATTTGAATAGCAATATAAACTGTCTTCTCTCGCGCACCTATCTGAGTCTTCTTTGATACTGTATATTCGGAGGTGCGGTATACGCTCCCGAGATTGAGATAACAGAGATGCGGAAATGCTCCTGGGAAAAATTCTGTAGTTACCCATGATTTAGGACGAGAAGGGACCAACAACTGCTACCGGTAAAGCTGTCCCTTACCGACTCAAGTTGTCTTCTCATTTTACAGCCAGTCTAGATACCTAACTCCACCAGGTTGAACCTAGCATAACTAAAACTTAGAAATGGATATCCCTAATAGGCTACGCTTTATTTGTATCACGTGCATTTTTGACTTAGTAGGGCTCGACACGGGGGTCGGGTCGGTCTAGGACAGGTGCCACCTTTCGAGACTATCATGTACATTTTATGTGCTACTTGTTGCATTATAGGAAATGCCATATCGAATGTTGACCGGCTTTTAAGTGAACTAATTGATCTGAAAAAAAGGGGGTTAAATAAAAAATTTTAAGGGCTTATTTTAGAAAATATATAATATTTTTACATAGAACTTTTCTATAAATATTAAGTCTTTTTAACGTCGTGGTCTCGTTATGTCCATTTTATTTGGTTTTAAAATCTCTCTTAGGAATACCACAGAGCCCATATTTGCCAAACACAGTTAAAATTTTGTCAAACAATTTGGTCCACCATTTTGTTTTAATAATTTAATTATTTCTAATGTGTTTGGTCCAAACGTCATCAAATTATTGTCTTCACTCTAGGATGTTTTAGAAGACTTGGATACTTCCTGTTTTGTCGGTTGATATTTTCTCATGCTCATTTTGAAATCTTATTCAGTGTCATTCTGTCAACTTCTTTCAAAAATTATTTTTGTCTTGTTTTAGGATGTTTAAAATGGAATTCTTATTTGCCATCATTATCCTATAGGGCAATATGAACTCAGTCGGAAGAAGTGACAAGAGGCCAAGGGATGATGAAGTACCCCGTTACGTGGTGTTGGATAAAGTTCTGAATTTGTTGCGGATATGGTATAACAATATGATTGACTATGGACAGGGAGAAGTATATAGACACTTGGGATTTTTAAGGAGTCTGTTGAGTGTTGAACCACGAAGAGACGTGATAGAAACTTTGGTACGATTTTGGGATCCTTCAAACAACGTATTTCGATTCTTCGACTTTGAGCTCACTCTTAAACTGGAGGAAATAGGAGCATTTATAGGATAGGGAAATAATCTTCACCGAGGAGAACCTATGATACCGAAGCATGTCACTGTCGAAAGATTTTTTGAGCTACTTCACATAAAGCAGAAGAACATAGGAGGCTTTCTAGATAATAGATGGGTTCGTCTAGAATCTTTGTACGAAAGATATGGTCAAAAAAAGGGATTCGAGTTGTTTAGATCAGAACTTAAAAACGGGCGGTGCTACCGAACCTGGGAAAAGCATAGTTCTGAAGCATTCATAGTGACTTTTTTGGGAATTATGGTATTTCCAAAGAGAGAAGGAAAAATCAGCACTAATCCGGCTGAGTTTATTACCGCTTTTGAGAAGAATCCTAAGGTCACCCTCGTACCCATGGTTCTGGCAGACATTTATCGGGCCTTGATGATGTGCAAAAATGAGGCAGACTATTTTAAAGGATGTAACATTCTATTATAGTTATGAATGCTCGAGCATGTTCGTTATCATCCATTTGTTGTGGATTTTTGAGTCGAATGGAATGATTATATCAAAGTCCATGAGAAGAAGATGGAGGACCAAAACTTTCCTGAAGGAATAAGAGCTTAGAAGGAGTACTTGGAGGGGTTAACAACGAACAAGATAGTATGGAATTATCATTGGTTTCCCTCAAAAGAGGTGATATATATGTCCACTTTCTGACCTTTCATCATCTTAATGGGTTTTCGAGGTGTTCAGCCCTACGTGCTACTAAGATTCATGCGATAATTCAGTCGACATTAGCATATACCGCCTGTCGAGGATATAAAAGAGTTCATGTACGAATTCCCTCCTGATATCCCTCTAAGAAAGTCTGAGATACTTAAGATTTGGGGAGGATGTGTACTTTCAGGTTTCGAGCACATGGTGGAAGACCGCGACAAGGGCGAGGTAGTCTGTTGATATCTGTCATGGTTTCATGACCAGCCTTCTCCTAAAACTATGCTGGAAAGGTCAGCCAGAGAGCCAGTGGATCGAGAAGTAGAGATTGAAGTCAGAATTGACCAGGCTCGGCGAGAGGTAGAAGAGAACTATCAGTCTACTTTTCACATCTTAAATATAGATCTGGAAAGGTCTAGAGAAGAATTGGTTCATCATGAGGAAGAATTTGAGGCCAGAATTAGGTCGATTCGTAAGGGGTTTGAGAAAGAGAACTGTGTTGCCATGCATGCCCTACAAGAAAACCTGGATATTGCCACCGGTGCTATGGAGCAGCAATCGAATGATTTTTAGAAAGAGAAGGCCTTGTTGAAAAGTACACAGTCAAAGCTTTGGGCTCAGCTAAAAGCTTCCATGGAATGGGAAAGAGAAATAACAAGGCGCTTCACGACTTTTTAGAAGGAAGTTGAAGTTGAGAGAAGCTAGTGAATGACCGAACGACAGGCGCTTCACTATCAGATCGATGACCTTCATGAACAAGAAGGAGACCTGAAACATACTGTCCGCACTACGTAGCATTGGGTGCAAAATTGCCATGAGAGTATGACCTAAGCCAGGGGAGAAGTACTTCAGCTCAGTGAAACCTTGATTAATGTTTATGCTAAGTATCTTCACCGAGATGATGAAGATCATGGTCGTTAGGCACATGCTCTCGCTTCACATCTGCCAAAAGCACTATCCAGGATCTACTCAAGTCTGATGGAGGATTAAGTTGCAAGACATCTTTGGAAGGCATCTTGATGATAATTATTAAAGTCCTATAGTGTTTGTTTTCTTAGAGTTAGTTTCTTTATAGGTTTTTTAGTATCCCGAGTCTTTTCTAGTTTTAGATAATTTTAGTTTCCTTTCATTAAAGCTTTGTTTTAAGAACAGTAGGAAATGTATGGAAAAGTTCGCATTCGTTTCAAGTTTTTATTCTCTTTATTTATGAATTTTTTTTTACTATATCCATAAACTACGTGATGATCTGATTCATGTAAAACATAATACGTAGGCAACCCTCGGCGGGTGCGATCAAATATTTTCCCAAGTTTCAAGTAATAATTTTAAGCTATTGGTGTTAAATAATGAGTGTAAAAATTAATTCACCAAAGCTGGGATGAGACAAGAGGGCTTTCCTAAGTCCATTTCAGGAATGAAATTACTTAGGTTCATGGCATGTGAGTTTGTTATGAATATATCAATATTTTTAAAGCTCTCAATCATAACATATTTGTTTCTGTTTCATAAGAGAGTCAGTAAGGTGGTTGGTTGTGGTTAAGCTTGTCTCTCACCCGTACAACACAAGGTATAAAGGAAAAAGGAAGATGACTCGAAAAGATGGAATGTAATCTGATAACGAAGAAGGTCGAGATCAGTTAATTACACGAGAGTTTGCCTCTTTGGAGGAGAATAGGTTATTAAAGCAACAAATTGTCGAAATGTATCAGGCCTAGGCGAATGGACAAGCCCCGCCTCCCTCCATTCCTGGTCTTTCAGATGCAAATCATCCCAGTTCTACTCAAGCCCAAGCCGACGATCCACTTTATCCCCCTGGATTTGGTCCATACGCTAATGTGTCTACCGCTGCTGGCAAATACACCATGCGTCCTCCAAATCCATCATTCACGAACAACCCATTTTTTATTCCGGTCATGACAACTAATATAAATCCTTCATCAATGATACAGAAACCTACCGACGAGCTAAATCATGATCAAGTCCATTCTCCTAAATTGGCATTCAAACCCATAAATTTATATCAGCCTACTCATCAGCCTGAGTCTCAAATCTTGATTGAGAAGGCTATTATGAATGAAGAAAGAGAAGAGATAGCTAGAAAAGTGAGGATTCTGGAGCAGAGTATGAGAAACATACAAGGATTGGGAGGACACAAAAGTGTCTCTTTCAAGGACCCGTGTATGTTCCCTACTGTTCATTTGCTAATAGGGTTCAAGACCCCAAAATTCTACAAATATAGTGGTCATGGTGACCCGCTGGAATACTTAAAAAGGTATTGCAATCAACTTAGAGGAGCAGGAGGGAAAGAAGAGCTGCTTATGGTCTACTTCGGAGAAAGTCTGATGGGAATAGCCTCCGAATGGTTTATCGATCAAGACATCTCCCATTGGCACCTTTGGGACAATATGGCTCAATATTTTGTACAACAATTTCAATACAATCTCGACATTATCCCTGACCGTACTTCTCTAACTAATATGTAGAGAAAACCATCTGAAAGTTTTCGAGAGTATGCCATAAAATGGAGAGAACAGGCATCCAAAGTCAAACCACCAATAAAGGACCAAGAATTGATTGACGTCTTTCTCCAAACTCAAAAGTCCAATTACTTCCATCATTTACTAGTTGCGGTTTGTAAGCCTTTCGCCGAAGCAATAAAAATTGGGGAAATGGTGGAGAATGGCATCAAATCAGGAAAAATCGTGAGCCAAACCGCCCTCAAGGCCACTATACAAGCCATTCAGAGTGGATCAGATGGTTCAAAAATTGGAAAAAGAAGGAGGAAGGATCCATGATGGCATTGGGATCGGGCAATGCCCAAAGGGGATGGAACTACCCTTACGTTCAGGTCCAACAGAGGAAACCCAGTCCTCCTCAACATTATTATACACCTTAACCTACTGTTCTTAATGCTCAAGCGTACGCCCGACCTCCTCAGCATCCACAATAGCGGGCACCTGCACCATAAGGTTTTCATCTGTAGCAGCTAAATTTTCAAGCCCCTCGTAATCCGTATGTTCAGGCGGATTATACAAGAGAACAGAGGCCAAGGAAAAACTTTACCCAATTAGAGAATCGTATACGAGCCTGTTGCGGATATTGATCAAATTAGGATGGATTGAACCTGTTTTGCCCTTCAAAGTGGATCCGAATGTAAGTTGGTTTGATCCTAATGTAAGGTGTGAGTACCATTCAAATGTCCAATCTCACAGTACCAAAAATTGTTGGAATCTAAAGAGATCCATTGAAAAGTTAATTGAAAGCAAGGCAATCATAATACAAAAAGAGGAAGCGCCGAACTTCACCGATAATCCACTTCCCAATCAAAGTAACATACACATCGTGGGGATGATTTTTGATGATAGAGACTACAGGCCAAGAAGCCAAGCAGTGATGGAAATAGGCACCCCAAAGGAAAACCCGACTGAAGCACTAAAGTCTATGCAAAGAGAACCACTTATCGTGAAAGGAGTGTGTTCCAATATAAGACCCCGAGATTTAGAAAAGATGGTATTATTTGTTCTTGCAAAGCCCAGTGGAATAACACAAGATAGGCCAAAACTATATGTTTTGAGTGGTCCCGCGTGGTTTGACCAATAACGCAATAATATAAGAAAGATAACAGAGCCAATTATCATAAGACACATAGCATAACTCCCAGTGATAAGCTTGAAAACCATCCCATGGAACTACAATAAAACCACTGTGATGTACAAAGAAAAAGAGGTCATGGAAGAAACAAACGAAACATGGGGCTTGACTCGATCAGGAAGATGCTATGCTCCAGAAGAATTAAGGAGGCCAAAATAGCTTAAAGATAGTCAAGGGCTAATGAAAAAAACCTGTCACAGATAAATAGACTGAGGAATTTCTCAAGAAAATGAAAACCCAAGACTATTCCATTGTCGATCAATTGAGGAAAACCCCAGCTCAAATCTCATAGTTATCCCTGCTGCTACATTCTAAAGAACATTATCAGGCATTGATTAAGTTTTTGAATGAAGCATACGTCCCGAAGGAGACTACGATCTATCAAATAGAAAGGATGGTTCGTAGAATATTTGAAGCAAGTAGAATCACTTTCACTGATGAAGAGTTACCTACAGAAGGGTCTGGTCACAATAAGGCTTTGTATCTGACAATCAAATACGAAGGATATTACATAAAAGGGGTAATGATCGATGGAGGTTCAGGAGTAGATATCTGTCCCCTCTTTACTTTACAAAAATTGAAAATCGGCCCAGATAGGATCCGATCTAATAATGTTTGTTTCGGGCTTTTGATGGTGCAAAACAAAACACAATTGGTGATATTGATCTTGCTTTGGTTATTGGACCATTTGAGTTTGTGATCACCTTTCAAGTAATAGACATGGATACTTTCTACAAGCTACTTTTAGGAACACCATGGATCCATATGGCCAGAGCCATACCTTCTAATTTGCATCAAGTAGTTAAGTTTGAACACAACAATCAAGAAATCATTGTGCATGGAGACGATGACCTTCCCATACATCGAGATCCTTCTGTACCTTGTATCGAATCAAAAAGGGGTTGTGAATCTTCCATTTATCAGGCCTTCAAAATTGTGACAGCTAATCAAGTTGTGGAAGGCACGCCGATTCTGGGGCCTCTTCTCTTTTCTACTTCAATCATGGTTGTAGCATCTCGAGGGAAATTTTATTTAACATCTTAAATTAAGTAGAAATTTGGCTTATAAAGATAGCTGTGGTACAAAAGAAATGCAAGTGGAATGGAATATTTATATACTTAGTATTTATATGTAATATGAGTGCACAATTGTGGGGGCCACCCTTTTTAAACAATTTCCCTAATTTGTAGTAATCAAAAGGGTCAAATATTTTCCTTGTTCACTGGAAACTGTTTCCAGGAAACTGAAAGTAAGGTTACCCCCCTTTTTTTTCTTTCTTTTTATTATCAATTAAGAAATCAAAACCAATCCTTAAGAGAAAACATTAGGCTGCAGCTGGGGTATCGATACTTGAATTCTTCTCCTTCTCTTGGTATTCAAGAATTCACTAAAATAAAAAAGGGAGGAAAGTATTCTTACGATAATTATGAAGTAATCCTTGAGGGTTGACTTCAATAACCTAAACTTGGAGTTGAATTTTAAAAGGTAAATTCTCTACCCCTTTCTTAAATTTGACTGTAAATAAGTATCTTGGAGATGTTTAATTTGTATCTTTGCCCTACTACTTGAAGTGGGTTCATGAAAGAACAAGGGAAGAAATGGAGAATTTTGGTTAAAAAGGAGCTTTTGGGAATTTCAATCGATTGTGTAGTTTTACCCTTGAATTGTATAAGTTGAAAGAATTAGAATTTACTCCGGATTCTTGATAAGAAATTTAATTAATTTCAGCACAAGTGAAGATTATCGGAATAAGTTTCTAAATGCTCCTATGGAGTACTTACGGACATATGTGTTATCCTTGTAGCTAGTGAATTGCTCAGATAGCAGGAACTAGTGGTTGGTAAGATAAAGGCTGCACGCTCATTGGTTGAATCACTTGAGGCTCGAATTACTATCATAGTTAATAAAGCAATAAGGTATGTAAAGCTAAACCCTTCCCTCGCGCTAAGGCGCCACCCTATGTCATGTGCTCTTTTCCATTTGATGTTAGTATAATTCTCATGAAAAACGAAAGTGGAATCTCTATATTTCCTTACATATCATTCCCTCGTTCTACCATCAAGTTTATAAGTATCTATCATTCCTTCTTTATGTAAAATTTTCATGATACTTTCTTATTATCATAAGTTTCTATACTTGAAGCCTTTAAGCCACAATATATATGTGGATAACATACATTAGGAGTAAAAGTAAATAGTAATGGCATAGTTGCATCTATATATTCTATCTAGATGATTAATATCGTAACTCATATGCCATAGGCCTTTAAGGCATTATTTGATATGCAGTAACGATGGAAAGGTACGTAGGGTTGGCTTGGCATATCGCTCGACGTGCTTCTGTGCACAGGGTCGAGACTAGATCACTATAGCGAGCCCAATCATTGGGCGTACCCACTTTTGTGGCATCATTTATTTTTGAATTAAGTTGGAACGTCATGTATTGGTTTTCCCTGACTCGAGCCAACATATAGCATAAATGGCCTGCGGGCAGACCCTCATAGTGAGCCCCTGGGCGGGGCGTACCTTGATATAGACTGCGATTATAGTTACACATGTGAGATCATAACAATGAGTAGGAAGCAACATATGCTTTATACTTGCTTCAGATTGCCTTCAGAAGGCCATCTTGTGATCATCTGTACGACTTAGAGGGTAAGTGCATCACCTAGGAAAAGTATAAGTCCTTTATTATAATGAACGCTTGTGTTAAATATTATATAAAATGCTAATAAGGTTGGTGCATAAGTTATTAGTTCATATAATATATGTGTTATTTGTTGGCTCATACGTTTTTTACATTACCATTTGACTCATATGAGCTTCTATGTTTGTCCAGCTGTGCTTCTGTCTACTTTCATACCTGTACATGTTGTTTATGTACTAATGTTTCGAGCCCACTATGTTTTATTAATGCAGGCTCTGATCCTCCTGATCGCAGACGTCCACGTTAGGCTCTATTGCCGTTTTCAGCTGATATTTTGGTGAGCTCCAACTCTCTCTGGAGCCAGTCTATGCCTAGTATTTTTTATTATATGTACAGGTGTCTAGTTGGGCATGACGGGCCGGATTCCAACTAGTCACTTGTAGTATAGCGTGTTAAACTGACTAGAGGCTTCATGGACATCGTGTGGTATTGTATAGTTTTGTTAATATAACTCCCTCATGTATATATGCGACTCTTATTGAATACCTTGATCATCATTATTCCATAACCTTGTGTACGTCATAGAGTGCTTGTAGAATGTGTGTATACGGTTCTTGTTCGTCCTTAATTTGGGGCGTGACAATGGTGGCTAGCCAAATGTTACAAAATGGTTATGAACCGGGAAAAGGATTAGGGGTTTCACTGCAAGGAATTATAAGCCCTGTAGATCCATGTGGTAGCCACAACACCTTTGGCTTAGGCTTTAATTCGACTGCAGCAGATAGAAAATGGGCGAAAGAACAGAAAAAGAAGGCTTGGCACTTGACAAGTTCAGTTCCACACATTAGCCAATCTTTTACGAAAGCTCAAAAGGAAGAAAATCAAGACCCATTTGCTAACAAAGATGTGGATGAAATATGTCAAGGTCTCAAGAAAATGTTTTATGAAGTAAACATGGTTTAGATGGATGAAGGCCCTAGCCATGCAGATGTGCAGTTCGTCGAGCCAAATGTCAAGCTCACTATCTAGGAAGCCACTTCTCTCCCCACGAGGAAGGAGTCTTGGTAGTTTATTTTGTTGTTTTGATTTTCTTTCTTTTGTATTTTGGATTATTCTTAGGGTTGTAATCCACTTAGTTTAGCTGCTCTGCTTTGATGTTAGCCCTCTTATCCTTTCCAATTCAATGAAATGAAATTCAAGTTTCCTAGTAAATTCATCTTTTCTTACCTCTTTTAATTTTCATTTTTTTATCTTTATCTTATTTCAGTTATATTAATACTGGCTCTGATAACACGGCATGCACGTGAAGTTCACATTTAGATCCTAAAAAGTTGTCTAATCTCGAATCAGCAAACCAAACGGTAGATGAATATGATGAAGATGAAGCTAATAAGGAAGTCAGAAAAGGATTGAATCAATTTGAGGATAAGCCCAAACCCAATTTAAATGACACTGAGATGATAAATTTGGGAACTGGTGAGAAGGTTAGAGAAATAAAAATAAGTATTCATGTGGATCAAAATATCAGGAATGGTATTGTTCAGATTTTGTTCGAGTATAAAAATATTTTTTCTTGGTCTTATGATGATATGCAAGGGCTAAGCACTGATTTGGTAGTCCACAAACTGCCTACATACCCTGATTTTTCACCGGTCCAGCAAAAACAAAGAAAGTTTAAAACTGACATGAGTGATAAAATCAAAGAGGAAATCATGAATCAATTGAATGCAAACGTGATTAGGGTCGCTCAGTACACCACATGGTTGGCTAATGTGGTGCCCGTACCAAAGAAAGATGGTAAAATCAGAGTTTGTGTTGATTATAGGGATTTGAACAAACCAAGCCCTAAAGATAACTTTCCACTACCCAATATTCATATCCTTATTGATAATTGTGCTAAACATGAGATCCAATGTTTCATGGATTGTTATGCCGGATATCACCAGATCTTGATGGATGGAACAGATGCAGAAAAGACTGCTTTCACCACCCCGTAAGGTACTTATTACTATAGGGTCATGCCATTTGGTTTAAAGAATACGGGAGCTATGTACATGAGAGCTATGACTACTATTTTTCATGACATGATAGACAAAGAAGTAGAAGTATATGTTGATGATGTCATTATTTTGTCCAAGACACAAGTCGATCATGTATATGACTTGAGAAAATTCTTTGAAAGGTTGTGAAAGTATAATCTTAAGCTCAATCCAGCCAAGTGTGCATTTGGAGTTTCATCCGAAAAACTTTTGGGTTTCATAATTAGCCACAGAGGCATTGAATTGGATCCCTCCAAGGTAAAATCCATTCGAGAATTGCCTCCTCCAAAGAGTAAAATTGAGGTCATGAGTTTTCTTGGAAGGCTGAAATATATAAGCTGGTTCATCGCTCAGCTCAACACTACATGTGAACCAATATTTAAGTTGTTGAAAAAGGATGTTGCTATCCAATGGACAGACGAATGTCAAGAATCATTTGATAAGATTAAAGAATATTTGGCAAATCCTCCAGTATTGGTCCCACCGAAACCTGGTAGGCCTTTATTTCTATATCTGTCAGTGAGGGATAATTCTTTTGGTTGTGTTTTAGGACAACATGATATCACAGGCAAAAAGGAACAAGCAATCTATTGTTTGAGCAAGAAATTCACGAGTTATGAGGTAAAATATACTCTTTTAGAAAAGAGATGTTGTGCCCTAACTTGGATTGCTCAAAAATTGAAGCACTATCTTTCGTCCTATACAACCTACCTCATATCTCGAATGGATACTTTAAAGTATATTTTTCAGAAACCTATGCCCATAGGTAGATTGGCAAAGTGACAGATTTTACTTACAGAATTCGACATTGTGTATGTCACTCGTACTGCTATAAAAGCACAAGTATTGGCCGATCATTTGGCAGAAAACCTAGTTGACAACGATTATAAGCCTTTACGAACTTACTTTCCTGATGAAAAGATTAATTCAATTGGGGCGGTCAATGTCAAAGGAGTAGGAATTGGGGCGGTTCTTGTCTCACCGACCGGGCGTCATCATCCCGCCACAGCACGACTTCGTTTCTTTTGTACTAATAACACAGCAAAATATGAAGCTTACATCATGGGTTTAAATATAGCAATAAATCTGGATATATGCGAGCTAGAGGTGTTGGGAGATTCCGAATTGCTCATTCGACAAATTCAAGATGAATGGGAAACGAGAGATATCAAGCTCATTCCATACAAACAGTGCTTAGAGGACCTTAGCAAAAGGTTCAAGTCTATCGAGTTTAGATATATTCCCAGATCCCACAATGAGCTAGCTGATGCTCTGGCTACCCTGGCTTCCATGCTCCCATACCCAGGAAATACGTATATCGACCCATTGGAGATACAGATACAAGATTAATATGGTTATTGCAACATAATTGATGCAGAACCAGATAATGAACCCTGGTACTGTGATATCAAATGCTTCCTAAAGTCAAAAGAATATCCAATATACGCCAATGCAGATAAAAAAGGGACTATTAGGAGACTTGCTAATGGTTTCTTATTAAGTGGGGAGATTCTGTACAAACAAACTCCAAATTTGAACTTGTTGAGCTGTGTTAATATTCAGAAAGCTGAAAGAATCATGAATGAGGTACATTCGGGGGTATGTGATTCGCATATGAATGGATATGTTTTAGCGAAGAAGATTATGCGGGCAGGATATTATTGGTTGACTATGGAGCGACATTGCTTTTGCTTTAATTTTAAGTGTCATCAGTGCCAAATTCACGATGATTTGGTTCACTTGCCACCTTCAGAGCTGCATCCTATGTCTGCTCCTTGTCCATTGTTGCTTGAGGTATGGACGTAATCGGTCCAATAAAACCAAAAGCTTCTAATAGGCATCGATTCATACTGGTCGCTATTGACTATTTCACCAAATGGGTAGAAGCTGTTACTTTCAAATCAGTCACAAAGAAAACAGTAGTGGATTTTGTTCATTCGAACATCATATGTCATTTTGGTATACCGAAGTCCATTATCATGGATAATGTAACCAATCTCAATAGTCATCTAATGAAGGAGGTTTGCGAGTAATTCAAGATTGTGCATCATAATTTTACCCCTTATCGTCCCAGCGAACAAGAATATTAAAAAGATTCTTAGGAAAATGGTCCAAGGATCTCGACAGTGGCATGAGAAATTACCATTTGCTCTTTTAGGATATCTTACAACTATCTGTACATCGACTGGCGTAACTCCTTATTTACTAGTCTATGGGACTGAAGCTGTGATACCCGCAGAAGTTGAAATTCCCTCGCTTCAGATCATTGTTGAAGCCGAGATTGACGATACTGAACGGTTTAAGTCTAGACTAGAACAACTATCATTAATAGATGAAAAAAGGTTGACGGCAGTTTTCTTTGACCAATTATACCAGCAGAGGATGGTGCGAGCTTACAATAAGAAGGTAAATCCTAGAAAATTTGAGGTCGGCCAACTTGTTGTAAAACCCATCCTTCCACATCAAGAAGAGGCTAAAGGAAAGTTTTCTCCAAACTGACAAGGTCCATACATAGTTAAACATGTATTATCAAATGGAGCTTTGCAACTTGCGAATATGGATGGAAAAATGGCAGATAAGGCTATCAATGCTGGTTCGGTCAAAAGATATTATATCTGACACACTTGTGCTTAACATTCTCAAGTTGAGATGACGAAAGGCCATCATTCTACTTAACTAAATGTCGTTAATCCCTTGTCAGTCCTTCAAGCTTTATTTACCTTTCCTTTCTTTCCCTCTTTGGAGCCACAAAAAAAAAAAAGAAAAAACTTCTTGAAGGTGAAAACCCATAGAGGCACCCATAAGATGATTCAAAAAAACAAAAGAAAAAAAAGGAAAAAAAAAGATAATGCGTGTTCATTGAACTACGTTCGACCTGATTCCTAAATGGATACATAGGCAGCCCTATTTTGGGGTTCGGTCTGACAAAAAAAATTATTAAAATTAAAAATCTTGGTATTCAAAGAAACCGAGACATATATCCTACTTCCACTTTTATATGGCTCCTAAGTTGTAATTTATCCTAAAAATCCTTGGTCCTTTGTCTATTAAAGACCTTCCGATTAATTTTCGAGAATGTCAAGCCTTGTGTGCCGTTAAAAAAAAATCTTATAGGTGAAAACCCTCAGGGGCGCCATAAGACAATGATGAACGAGACAACCGAAATTAGAGAGGTCAATTGTGAAAATCCTAAAAAGATAACTTTAGTCAAACAAAGTTTATCATGACAGGAAAAAGATCAAGAAGGATGATTTGATTTGATTGAAAGGTACAGCCTAATTCAAAATTTGACAGTTTTGAAGGGTCAAATGTCTACTCCAAATTGTGTATCATGCTTCATTGAAGTTACTATACACCTCCAAATAAGCTTCCTTCCTTTACTATTAGAATACCTTCTATTTAAACATAATCCTTTTATTTCTTCTTTGGACTTTTCTTTATTTCATTTTTACACGCCTTTTTTTTATGCGTAAGTCTTACATCAAATGCAAAATAAAGAAAGACGCGCAAAATTGACCATGGCTCCCAGTGAAATTAAGCAGAGATTATTGGGCGTACACTACCTTGACAAGAATAGGGAGGCTATTAAGATAAGTATTACGAGTGAAGCATTTCAAAATGAAGAACAAAATCGTACTGAAACAAACAGAGATGCAACAGAATTTGAAAGACAAAGATTCAAGATCACCAACCAATTAGTTGAATCAACCGTATCAAGTTGAGGAAGGTATAAGACAAACCGCCGAGGGATTCAAGTCAATAAACCAACTACCAATTTTAGAACTCACAATTTTTTTTCTTTGCTTGAACAGGGGCAAAGTAGTCTTGTGAAGTTTATTGGGAAAAACAAGCATAGCAAAGTTAAGTTTTCTTAAATTTTCTCTTTTTGTTATACTCCTATAATTCTAAGTTCGTATCAATATAATTATAATAATATTAATAATAATAACAATAATAATAATAATAATAGTAAAACCCCTCATATTCAAAGCTGGGGCATTTTTTTTCTTTTCTAACAAAAAGAAAAAAAACTCCTAATCTTATTTCGTCTTCATAGGGCGCCATCCCCTAGTTGACATCTTATATCGTCTTCATAGGGCGCCATCCCTTAGTTGACATCTTATTCGTATTCATAGGGTGTCATCCCCTAATTTACATCTTATCTCGTCTTCATAGGGTGTCATCCCCTAGTTGACTTCCTATTCGTCTTCATAGGGTGTCATCCTCTAGTTGATATCTTATTTTGTCTTCATAGGGTGTTATCCCCTATTTGACATCTTATTCGTCTTCATAGGGTGCCATCCCCTAGTGGACATCTTATTTCGTCTTCATAGGGCGTCATCCCCTAGCTGACATCTTATTCATCTTCATAGGGCGCCATCCCCTAGTTGGCGTCTTATTCGTCTTCATAGGGCGTTATCCCCTAGTTGACATCTTATTCGTCTTCATAGGATGTCATCCCCTAGTGGACATCTTATTTCGTCTTCATGGGGCGCCATCCCCTAACTGACATCTTATTCATCTTCATAGGGCGTCATCCCCTAGTGGACATCTTATTTCTTCTTCATAGGGCACCATCCCTTAGTTGACATCTTATTTTATTTTCATGGGGCTCCATCCCCTAGTTGATATCTTATTCGTCCTCATATGGCGCCATCCTCTATTTGACATCTTATTCATCTTCATAGGGCGTCATCCCCTAGTTGACCTCTTGTTCGTCTTCATAGGGCGCCATCCCCTATTTGACATCTTACTTTGTCTTCATAGGGCGCCATACCCTGGTTGACATCTTATTCATCTTCATAGGACGTCATCCCCTAGTTGACATCTTATCTCGTCTTCATAGGGCGTCATCCCCTAGTTGACATCTTATTCTTTTTCATAGGGCGCCATCCCCTAGTGACATCTTATTATTCTTCATAGGGCGCCATCCCCTAGTGAACATCTTATTTCGTCTTCATAGGGCATCATCCCCTAGCTGACATCTTATTCGTCTTCATAGGGCGTCATCCCCTAGTTGAAATCTTATTGGTCTTCATAGGGCACCATCTCCTAGTTGACATCTTATTCATTTTCATAGGGCGCTATGCCCTAGTTGGCATCTTATTCGTCTTCATAAGGCGTCATCCCCTAGTGAACATCTTATTTCGTCTTCATAGGGCGCCATCCCCTAGCTGACATCTTGTTCGTCTTCATAGGACACCATCCCCTAGTTGACATCTTATTCGTCTTTATAGGGGACCATCCCCTAGTTGACATCGTAGGAAACACCATTTTCTAATTTTTTTTATTCGTCTTCATAGGGCGCCATGCCCTAGTTGACATTTTAGAAAATAAATCTTCCTATTTTTCTTCTTTATGTCTTCATAGGATATGACAATCCCTAGTTGAATTTTAAGAATCAAATATCCTAGCTCTTTTTCATGCATTCATAAGACATAACTTTCTTTGGTTGCATTATTGAGAATAGGGTTCTTATTTTATTACGTACCTAGCCTAGATTTCTATCATTTTCATTTATTTATTTATAATTTTTTCTAATAAATCACAAAAATTTCCTAATGCATAACAGGGGCAGAAAATTTTGTTCGTTCTATTTTGTTTTCTTTGATGGCTTGCGGGTTTTTCTAAAAAGCACAGGTTTGATGTGGAGAATGGAATTTCTTCTCCGGTTAGAATATAGAAGAATGATCAGTTTTGAAGATAGTTAGAGTCAGTTTTGCATCTGTAGCGGCTCAACAGCTCAGGAGTTATCTTCATGCCTTCTGATCAAGAAAACAAGCATGCAAAGTATTCTATGAACTGTCCTTTGGTAGAGTGTCAATGACTAAATCCAAGTTTCAAGTTCAAGTCTCAAATCCTAACTTCAAGATCAAAGTCCAAGATCAAGGTACCCACCAGAAGAAGGTGAGGCGATAACTGAAGATCCAATAGGAAGATCTGAAGCAAGAGAATCAAGACGATAGAATAGATAGAATCTTGTATCTCCTTTCTAGTTTCATTTTTCTTTTCTGATGTAATAAAAGGAGCCACAGACCGGAAACTCGACGGGACCTCAACTCGACTCTCCAACTCACCCATTTATTCCTACACCCACTTGAACTACATGTGACCTGATTTCCTTATAACCTGAGATATGTAGGATGCCCAAAGCCAGGGCTCGGTCACACCTCTTTCCCACTTATTTACGTATTAATTTTGAATAAATGGTTGGGCAAAAAATTAGTCATGTTTACTTCTTTGCTTGATAACTCTCCATATTTTCAAGTAAAGAGGGGCATTCTTAAACACCTAATTTTGTACCAAACCTAACATTTTTTTTTACGTCTTTTTAGTGTTCGATTTATTTTTTAGGGTCTAAATTAGATATTTTAAGTTTATCTTATTTTTACTAAATATGTTTTAAAAATTTTGAAAACTAAAAAAATAGAGTCACATTTTAAAATAAGTTTTTTTTTATTGCTTATTTATTTATTTATTTTTAGGAAAAAAAAAAATTTGCTAAACTATATGTGTTTTCTTCTTTTAACTTTTAATAAATAGTCTCTCCGTAATCATATTTTAAGACTAATTATTTAACTTGTATTTATTGGTTATAGATAAATTTTATTTTCTTTTTTATTTTTTTATTTTTATTTTTATTTTATTTAAAACATTAATTTTAAAATAATAATAATAATAAAAAAAACCCTAAACTACTCCCCCACATACCCACTTCCACTCAACCTCTCCCCACCTCCTCCACATCCACACATGACACATGCACATCCACACGTCCCTCACCCTAATCTCCAACTTCACTACAAACACACATAACACCATACACTCACAGTACTCCCTATATAAACACACACACGGGAGAAACCAAAAAAAAAAAGAACACATTAGAGAGATTAGAGAAAAAGAAACAGAAGAACATTGAAAAAAAAAGAGGGAGAAGTCAGTGAGGACAAAAAGAAAAACAAGACGGTTTTAAAGTGTGAAGTTAAGGTTCTGGTTATCATTTGAGTTCCGGCCAAGGAGTTCTCGTGGCTGCTTCTCTTTGACTTTAGTGTAGGATTATGTTTTGTCGCAGTATTACTATCTTTACAGGTTCTTAATCTTATTTCCTAACTTGTTTCGATA
>NW_025889261.1:0-4850 GCF_002878395.1 Capsicum annuum
AGTAGTATTTTCGATAAATAAAACAGAAATAACTATATTTTCAATTAATAAAATAGAAATAATCCAGAAAAAATTAGAACAATTATATAGTGAAGATCCATTAAAAGGATGGGAAAAACACAAAACTACTATAAAAATTGAATTAATAGATAAAAATAGCATAATCACACAAAAACCATTAACATATAACTTTGATGATTTAAAAGAATTTAAAATGCACATAGATGAATTATTAGAAAAACAATATATACAAAAAAGTAATAGTAAACATAATAGTCCAGCATTTATAGTAAATAAACATAGTGAACAAAAAAGAGGAAAAAGTAGGATGGTTATAGACTATAGAAATTTAAATGCAAAAACTATAACATATAATTACCCGATACCAAATAAGATATTAAAAATAAGACAAATTCAAGGATATAATTATTTTAGCAAATTTGATTGTAAATCAGGATTTTACCACCTAAAGCTAGAAGAAGAATCTAAAGAATTAACCGCATTTACGGTACCACAAGGATTTTATGAATGGAATGTGTTACCATTTGGATATAAAAATGCACCAGGTAGATATCAACATTTTATGGATAATTATTTTAAACAATTATCTAATTGTATAGTATACATAGATGATATATTATTATACACCAAAACCAAAGAAGAACATTTAAAATTATTAGAACAATTCACAGATATAATAGAAAAATCAGGAATAAGTCTAAGCAAAAAGAAAGCTGAAATTATGAAAAACCAGATAGAATTTTTAGGAATACAAATAGATAAAAGTGGAGTAAAAATGCAACAACATATAGTACAAAAAATAATAAATTCAAAAGAAGAATTAGATACAAAAAAGAAATTACAATCATTTTTAGGATTAGTAAACCAAGTAAGAGAATATATTCCAAAATGGTCTTAGCATTTATAATCTATAATCTATATCTATAATCTATTTATATCTATAATCTATAATATATTAAAAGTGTGAAGACTTTTAGAAAAGTAATTTGAACTTTTTGTCTTTCATTAAAATACTTTTTTTTAGATAAAATTATCTTTTCACTATTTTTTTAATTTATTATTTAATTATTTTTTATTATATTAACTAAACTTCCTAAAATATATGTGACTTCTACAATATATGGTAAAAGAATTAATTTATACTTCCTAAAATATATGAGACTCCTAAAATATATAATATATGGTAGAAGAATTAATTAATATTTTTCTTTCTACTATTCAATTAGAAAAATACTCTTAAATTAGGACTCTATTAAGGAAACACTTCTATAAATATTGAGGTGTACGTTGAACTAGAGAACAAACCGGTTTGCCTATTGGAAGAATATGATTGATGTTCATCTAACTTGATTCGATTCCATGTCTAGATTAGTGGATGCTTGATTTTCTAACCCTCAACTTCTTCACTATTTTTTATCAGCATAATAGAATTCAACATGTGTGTGTGTGTGTATATATATATATATATATATATATATATATATATATATATATATATATCTTCTTTAATTTCATTCAAAATCATTCTTTAGGGTCAAAACTTTCGCTCAGACAAAAATTAGTTAGATCAAAATCGAAGCTTTGTGATCACTATTATATTATTTTTTTATAGTTTACAGATCATAGATGAATATCGGTTGGCTATGAAGAATTTCTTGTGTAAAAGTTTGGTTTAATTGTATTGTTTTGATATCTCTATTATCGTATTATTTTGTTATTGTTTATAGGTGATAGATGAGTATCAAATGACTTTGAGAAATTTTTTTTGTGTAAAGATTAAATTTAATTGTATTATTTTGATGCCTCTATGATTGTATTATTTTGTTGCAATTTATAGATGGTAAATGAATGTCGATTGACTTTTAAAAATATTTTTGGTAAAGGTTAGTTTTAATAAATAAATTCTCCATCTTTACATATTCAAAAGATATTAAATTTAATTATTATATTCATCTTTATTATTTAAACAAATATCCTATTTAGTGTAATGTTTGAACTCATTAAAATAAAATACACGTACAAAGCGCATACACCTAAACTAAACTAGTATATATAATATACTTGTAGTTATTAGTGGTTCTCTCTACATTATTATATTGTTGGAGGGTATATTTAGTTTTACCATGTTTACAAATTCCCGGTTATATATAGATAAATTATCTTAATATTGTCTTCCTATGTATTGTAGGTACGATGCTTATCAAAGTATTAATATAACTTATATAGCTCATATTATAATTTTCAATTGAAGTATTCCATACATAATATCAGTCATGGATATATTTTGAAAGAATATTTTTAAAAAAGTCATTCTCCTACTAAACAATGATCTATTGATGGTCTTATTAGCCAGCCATCTTTTATCATGGATTGCTAGATTTTTGAACAAATCGATCGAGGAGAATTTTATTCTTACTTCCCGCGCAATTTTCAGGTTATAATCTTCTACTTTATCAAAGTCTATCTTTTTATAGTTAGTTTGTTACAAGTAATACGTCTTTCATCATTCTAATTGTTTAGAATGTATTTTTGTGTATCAATATCAATGTAATTTTAGTTTTTGAGATCATTCTTAATTGTTAGTGTGATGGTGAGTTATTCTATTCCTCACTGATTCATGCCACAAATGCTATTACTAAATGGAGAGCTAAAATTGAAGAAAGGAAAGACGTAGGCAAAGATGTAAAAAAAATATCTTCACAGGCCTATTCCTTAAAAGCAATATGTACCTTTTTTCCTCTTTTGATCCCAACAATTCTTGATGCTTAACTTGGAAAATCTTTTGTTTTAACTATCAAACAAATACGCTGATAACATTTACTATTTGCTTGATAGGTGCATTAATATTGATTGCATTACGAGTGTTGAAGATCAAGGAAAATAATGATAAAGACACGATATTACATAATAAATCTTTAAAAGACAAATTAGCTTTTAAAGGTATTCTTCTCTTTTAAAGCCTTGCAGCCAAATAAGGAACTTGCTTTTGATCACATTATCTGATAGGATGTACAATATTTACTTGTTTTGTTATAAGAGTTGGCTTAGGATCCTTAGTATTTAGAACTTCTGACACTTCCTTCATATTTAATCACTTAAAATAGTTTTCGAAGTCTATTAATTCATGTGATTTATACTGCAAAGCATCTATATCTACTAGTTTAATCACACGTGCCTTACACGTGTAACCTTTAATTATTTAAAATTAAACGATTTTATTTATTGTGAAAATTTTTAATAAAGTGCAAAAAGTTTAATTCGTTTTTTAAAGATCCTTCACACTTTAATATAATAATGTAAACATAACATATATTTTATTGTAAGCACATACATATATTTTACCACCAGAAGTTTCAAGTGATTAATGGGCCGTCACTGTGCGGTTGTCATGTGATACCTCTTTTCTTACTGCTAGAGGCTAAGAGAGATACATCGATTTTAATCATATTTGTAGTACGATTATTTTATTTTATTTTTTTCATATTTAAAATATTTTCTTATGTTGAAAGTTAAATTTTTAGAAAATCTTTGATTACTTAGTTAAAACTTGTCACACCCCTTTTTCGCCTGTAAGGTCGAAGCGAAGGGTTTTTCCAATTAAAGTGACGATATTGAATAAGGATTAATTGATTTATAGAGTCGCCACTTGGAATCGAGTTATGGTGTTCCAAGTCACATTTTTGAATCTCTAATCAAAAGGAAATGACTCTTATTTAGTCTGCGAAAACAAAAAAGTTGGGTAAGGAATTCTGTTGACCGAGGGGAAGGTGTGAGGCACCCCTCGAGTCCCGTGGTTCTAGCACGGTCGCTTTATAGACTTATACTAATTTAAACTATTTTGATATATTATGTTAAGGCCTAATTTGGCTCCTATTTTAATGTCTAATAGTTGTCTATAACTCGTGTATTAAATCGGTGAAAATTAATTTTTGAAAAATATTTACCAAGGTGCATTATTGCAGCCTTGAAATTTTAAATGTCTCAGAAAGATGCGTACGCCGCATTCTTAATTGAAATGAATATTTTAACGTGCCTAAAAATCGGCCTAGAGTTAAAGGCATTTGTTTCATTTCTTTAAACTCGATACAATTGTTCTTATCCATTTGTTCACTTTTTTCTCCTTTTCTTTCAAATTTGCAACTCGCCTACCTTACAAATGAGTTTTTTCCTCTTTTCTCTTTTATTTATTATGACGAATCTTGAATAAAATTCACTCAAGCTAATTAGTAGCTCGGGTCTTATATAATTTAGGCTCGAACCAATTCTGGTAGAATTCAATTAACGACTCAATTTATTTGACCAAAATAATTAATAACATGATAAACAAAAGCTACTGAAACCTTGGTCTATCTTCTCCATCCATAAAAGAAATTATTCACTTTTTCAAGTGGAAAAGCTCACAACCAACAGCATCTATCTAACATTTAAAATAACGCATAACGAAACCGGCATGGTCAATAACTAAACACATAATTGAAGAATGCAAATAAAATTCTTGTGAAAATTAATTATGACCAAATCCTAATTACTTTATTTAGGCTTAGAATACTTTTGGTAGTTTTCGTTAGATGCAACATAGTTCTATTCTTATTTAACCCTTCACTTTTTTTATAAATATTTAATCTCAAAATGTTGTTCTATATTTCTTTTGTGAAAAGATTTGGCAGTGAACAGCAAATAGCACGCCAATACAAAACACTAACATGCTAAGTATTACGAAGTGTATGTAAATGTTTTCTAAAAAAGTAAAAAAAAAAATAAAATAAAACGGAAAGAAAAGTCTTCCATTAACATACACATTTAATAATTATTAAAGTCTAACCAAATTT
>NW_025889261.1:7850-9889 GCF_002878395.1 Capsicum annuum
CAAAACGCTTGGCTCAAGCACAAAGTCTATTACCAACTTGCGACTTGCGGAGGCTGATGAGTTTGAGGATTAAGTTGGTGCTTCTTAATATTGTTTTGATTCTTAGTTTTAAAGACCTATAATTGTTGTTTCAAAGATTCTACTTAGCAGTTGATTTAAGGCAAAAACTTTTATGAATATCATTTTCTTTCTGCAAACAGGTACAATTTTTTATTTCATAATAGTATTTTGACTTCTCAAAATGTTTCTCTTTACTATGTCTACATTATCTAATCTGCAATACTTATATTTATAAATGAAATATCGAAATACTGAACATATATATATATATAAGATTTGAATTTAATATGGAAGAATTGAATAGGAAGACATGATTTTTTTACTGGGGGAGAAGGAAAATTTCCAAGAAGAGAGAAGAAAGCAACTATTAGGTTATCTAATGTTGCAAAAGTATATTCATCTGACGTGTGGCACGGTAATGCCATAGCATCCATACTAAACACATTTTTGTTCTCTCAGTTTCATGTTTGATTTACATATAGTTAGTGAAAGTTTAAGCCATTGATTACGTATTCATAGTTATACTTGCATTTAATATCCACCATCCCAATCATAATATATAAAATTGAAAATAAGATTTATAAATACATTATCCTTTAAAAAAATATTATTAGTTAGTTTAAAAATAGAAACCCACAGTAAAAGAGTTCTAAGTGAACTCTTATATTTTTAAACTTATCTATATCAAATATAATGATAAATATATTATTATTATTATTATTGATAAATATAAATAATATATTTGTGGCATGTATCTGTCACTTATCATTACTTGCAACTATTTTAAAATTTAAAATCTAAATTATAATTTAATAATTAAATTCAACGTATATATTTACGTTAAATACCTTTATATATTTAAGTTGTCAATTTATTTTTATAGAAAAAAAATTAACAAACAAACAAAAGAAAGAAAGAAAGGAAGAAAAGAAAAGAAAAAAAAATGCGCCAAAAAAAAAAAAGACAAACTATCAAAAGATAATCAAGAATAATAAATTATTAATTTTAAATTAAAAATAATTATAAAATAAAATTACTTATTAGAAATAGTTAGTTACCACATTAATAGTTCTAATTGGACTCTTATAAAGTTTTGAATTAAAAGATTAAGTATTTGAATTTGAAATACATTATCCTTTAAATAAAAAGATTTTCATTAACTTAAAAATAGAAACCCATAATTGAAGAGTTCTAATAGATGTTTTGCTAACTCTCTAAAATTTAAAAACTATAAAATATAATTAAATATAATCTTGTATTTCATAAACTTATCTATATCAAATATATGATAAATATATTATATTATTATTATTATTATTATTATTATTATTGATAAATATAAATAATATACATTTATGGCGTGTGTATCTAAAACTTATCCTTGTGATTATTTTTAAAATTTAAATATAAATTAAAATTAATAATTAAATTCATCTTATATATCTACTTGAAATACCTTTATACATTTACGTTATCAATTTATTGAAAAAAATTAAAAAACAAACAAAAGAAAGATAAAATGGACAGAAAAGAAAATAAGAAAAAAGTGCAAAAAAAATATCAAAAGATAATGAAGACTAATAAATTATTAATTTTAAATTAAAAATAATTATAAAAAAATACTTATTAGAATTAGTTAGTTATCGCATTATATAGTTCTAATTGAACTCTTATCAAATTTTGAATTGAAAAATTAAGTATTTGAATTTGAAATACATTATCCTTTAAATAAAAAGATTTTCATTATCTTAAAAATAGAAATCCATAATTGAAGAGTTATAATAGATATTTTCTATTTCAAACTTATCTCTTTAAAATTTAAATGGTATAAAATATATTTAATATAATTTTATATTTCATAAACTTATCTAATATCACATATAATGATAAATGTATTAAAAATATTATTATTATTATTGATAAAGATAAATAATATATATATATATATATATATATATATATATATATATATATATATA
>NW_025889263.1:0-3001 GCF_002878395.1 Capsicum annuum
TAAGTGTAGGGACTTTAAAGGTATTTTTTTTTTTTTGAAAGTGGTTAAGTTTGGTGACTTGGTAGGTTGAAAATGGTTAAGTGTAGGGACTTTAAATGTACTTTTTTGTAGTGAAAGTGGTTATGTTTGGTGACTTGGTAGGTTTAAAATGGTTAAGTGTAGGGACTTTAAAGTTGTTTTTTTGTTTTGAAAGTGGTTATATTTGATTACTTGGTAGGTTGAAAATGGTTAAGTGTAGGGACTTTAAAGGTACTTTTTATTTTTGAAAGCGGTTATGTTTGGTGACTTGGTAGGTTAAAAATGGATGGTTAAGTGTAGGGACTATAAATGTACTTTTTTGTAGTGAAAGTGGTTATGTTTGGTGACTTGGTAGGTTTAAAATGGTTAAGTGTAGGGACTTTAAAGTTGTTTTTTTGTTTTTAAAGTGGTTATATTTGATAACTTGGTAGGTTGAAAATGGTTACGTGTAGGGACATTAAAGGTACTTTTTTGTTTTGAAAGCGGTTATGTTTGGTGACTTGGTAGGTTGAAAATGTATAAATATAGGGACTTTAAAGATGCTTTATTCTTATGGAAGTTGTTATATATGGTGACTTGGTAGGTTGAAAATTGTTAATGCAGGGAATTTAAATGTGTTTTTTTTGCTTTAAAAGTGGTTATGTTAGGTGAGTTGAAAGGTTGACAATGATAAAGTGTAGCGACTTTAAAGGTGTTTTTTTGTTTTCAATGTTGTTTTTTTTGGTGAGTTGGACTATCGAAAAAAGTTATGTAAAGGAACTTTAATGGTGCTTTTCTGCTTTGAAAATGGTAATGTTTGTTGACTTGGTAGGTTGAAAATTGTTAAGTGTAGGGTCTTTAAAGATGCTATTTTTTTAAAGTCGTTATGTTTGGTGACTTGGTAGCTTGAAAATGGTTAAGTGTTGGGACTTTAAAGTTTTTTGTTGTTTTGAAAGTGGTTATGTTTGGTGACGTGGTATGTTGAAAATGGTTAAGTGTAGGTACTTTAAAGGTGCTTTTTTGTTTTGAAAGTTCTTATGTTTGGTGACTTGGTAGGTCTAAAATGGTTAAATGTTGGGACTTTAAAGGTGTTTTTTTTAAAGTGATTATGTTTGGTGATTTGGTAGGTTGAAAATGGTTAAGCGTAGGGACTTTGAAGATGCTTTTTTACTTTGAAAGTTTTTATGTTAGGGGACTTGGTAGCTTGAAAAGGGTTAAGTGTCGGGACTTTAAAGTTTCTTTTTTGTTTTGAAAGCGGTTATTTTGGTGATGTGGTAGGTTGAAAATGGTTAAGTGTAGGTACTTAAAGGTGCTTTTTTGTTTTGAAAGTTCTTATGTTTGGTGACTTGGTAGGTCCATAATGGTTAAATGTTGGACCTTTAAAGGTGTTGTTTTTAGTTTGGATGTGGTTATGTTTGGTGAGCTGGTTAGTCGAAAATGATTAAGTGTAGGGACTTTAAAGTTGTTTTTTTTTTAATGTGGTTATGTTGGGAGAGTTGGTAGATTGAAAATAGTTAAGTGTAGGACCTTTAAAGGTGCTTTTTGGTTTTGAAAGTGGTTATGTTTGGCGTTTGATAGGTAGAAAGTGGTTAAGTTTTGGGACTTTAAAGATGCTTTGATGTTTTTAAAGTGGTTATGTTTGGTGACTTGATAGTTTGAAAATGTTTAAGTGTAGGGACTTTAAAGGTGCTCTTTTGTGTTGAAATTTGTCATGTTTGGTGACTTTGTAGGTTGAAAATAGCTTAGTGTACGGACTTTAAAGGTGTTTTTTTGTTTTGAAAGTGGTTATATTTGGTGACTTGGTAGATTGAAAATGGTTAAGTGTATGGACTTTAAAGGTACTTTTTTGTTTTGAAAGTGGTTATGTTTGGTTACTTGGTAGGTTCAAAATGGTTAAATATAGGGACGTTAAAGGTGTTTTTTTTAAGTGGTTATGTTTAGTGACTTAGTAGGTTGAAAATAGTTATTCGTAGGGACTTCGAATGTGATTTTTTGTTTTGAAACTGGTTATGTTTTAGACTTGATAGGTTTAAAATGGTTCAGTGTATGGACCTTTTTGGCCCTTTTTATTTGGAATGTGGTTATGTTTGGTGACTTGGTAGGTTGAAAATAGTTGATTAGGGACTTTGAAGGCGATTTTTTATTTTGAAAGTGATTATGTTTGGTAACTTGTTTGGTTTAAAATGGTTAAATGAAGGGACTTTAAGGGTATTATTTTTTAAAGTGGTTATGTTTGACAGCTTGGAAGGTTTAAAATTGTTAAGTGTAGAGACTTAAAAGATGCTTTATTCTTTTGGAAATGGTTATGTAGAGTGACTTGGTAGGTTGAATATTGTTAAGTGCAGGAAATTTAAATGTGTTTTTTTTGTTTTAAAAGTGCCTATGTTAGGTGAGTTGAAAGGTTGACAATGATTAAGTGTAGCGACTTTAAAGGTGTTTTTTTGTTTTCAGTGTTGTTTAGTTTGGTGAGTTGGTAGATCGAAAAAGGTTATGTGAAGGAACTTTAAAGGTGCTTTTCTGCTTTGAAAATGGTTATGTTTGGTGACTTGGTAGGTTGAAAATGGTTAAGTGTAGGGTCTTTAAAGGTGCTTTTTTTTAAAGAATTTTGTTTGGTGACTTGGTTGCTTGAAAATGGTTAAGTGTCGAGCTTTAAAGATTCTTTTTTGTTTTAAAAGTGGTTATTTTTGGTGACGTGGTAGGTTGAAAATGGTTAAGTGTAGGGACTTTAAAGGTGTTTTTTTGTTTTGAAAGTGGTTATATTTGATTACTTGGTAGGTTGAAAATGGTTGTGTAGGGACTTTAAAGGTACTTTTTTGTTTTGAAAGAGGTTATGTTTGGTGACTTGGTAGGTCCAAAATGGTTATATATTTGGACTTTAAAGGTGTTTTTCTTTAAATTAATTATGTTTGGTGATTTGGTAGGTTGAAAATGGTTAAGTGTAGGGACTTTAAAGATGGTTTGTTGCTTTGAAAGTTTTTATGTTTGGGACTTGGTAGGTTGAAAA
>NW_025889264.1:0-9386 GCF_002878395.1 Capsicum annuum
GAATGAATGAGCTCACAGGGTCAACTACAAATCCAATTGAGTCTTTGCAATTGCATGGCATTGGTATTGCGTTCATTCTGACTTGGGTCATCGATTGATCACTCTAAGTTGAAATAATCTCTCATTAACTTAATGTTAGGATTAACATTACCTAAGTTGATTTAGGTGAAACTAGAGATAAATAAATGAGCTCACAGGATCAGCTACAAATCTAATTGAGTCTTTGCAATTGCATGGCATTGGTATTGCATTCATCCCGACCCGGGTAGTCGATCGATCACTCTGAGTTGAAATGAGATTTCATTAACTTAATGTTAGGATTAACATTATCTAAGTTGATTTAGGTGGAACTAGGGATGAATAAATGAGCTCATAGGGTCAACTACAAATTCAATTGAGTTTTTGTAATTGTATGAAGTTGGTATTACATTCATCTCGACTTGGGTCATTGATCAATCACTCTGAGTTGAAATGAGATCTCATTAACATAATGTTATGATTAACATTACCTAAGTTGATTTAGGTAAAACTAGGGATGAATGAATGAGCACATAGGGTCAACTACAAATCCAATTGAGTCTTTACAATTGCATGGCATTGGTATTGTGTTCATTTTGACTTGGGTCATCGATCAATCACTCTGAGTTGAAATGAGCTCTCATTAACTTAATAGTAGGATTAACATTACCTAAGCCGATTTAGGTAGAACTAGGAATGAATGAATGAGCTTATAGGGTCAACTATAAATTCAATTAAGTCTTTGCAATTGCATGGCATTGGTATTGCGTTCATCCCGACCCGGGTCGTCGATCGATCACTCTGAGTTGAAATGAGCTCTCATTAACTTAATGTTAGGTTAACATTACCTAAGTTGATTTAGGTGGAACTAAGGATGAATAAATGAGCTCATAGGGTCAACTACAAATCTAATTGAGTGTTTGCAATTGCATGGCGTTGGTATTGCGTTCATCCCAACCCGGGTCATCGATCGATCACTCTGAGTTGAAATGAGATCTCATTTACTTAATGTTAGGATTAACATTACCTAAGTTGATTTAAGTGGAACTAGGGATGAATGAATGAACTCACAGGGTCAACTATAAATCCAATTGAGTCTTTACAATTGCATGATGTTGGTATTGTGTTCATCCGGACCTGGATTGTCGATCGATCACTCTGAGTTGAAATGAGCTCTCATTGACTTAATGTTAGGATTAACATTACCTAAGTTGATTTAGGTAAAACTAGGGATGAATGAATTAGGGTCAGCTACAAATCTAATTTAGTCTTTGCAATTGCATAGCGTTAGTATTGCGTTCATCCCAATCCGAGTCATCGATCGATAACTCTGAGTTGAAATAAGTTCTCATCAACTCAATGTTAGGATAGTGATAGTTCCTAAGTTTATTTAGGTAGAACTTGGGATGAATGAATGAGCTCACAGGGTCAACTACAAATCCAATTGAATCTTTGCATTTGCATGGCGTTGGTATTACGTTTATCCTGTCCTGAGTCATCGATCGATCACCCTGATTTGAAATGAGTTCTCATCAACTCAATGTTTTAAAAACTATATCTTTTAAAATTTTTAAAATTAATTAAGATCAATTTGGAACAAATTAACAATTTGAAAACTTGTCATTCTTTTCCAAAATTACAAATCAACCCACATAAATCATCCATTTGCGTGAAAAACTTTTCATTTCAAATCTAAAGTTCTCAATCTTCTCTTTCTCTCTCTCAATAATACAAACAACAACTACTCAACATATTGCTCAATCCTTAAAAACAGGTCGATTTTCTTCCCATTTACGACCACATATAGTTTTTTTTTTACTTCATTCCCGCTTATATCCGTCGTTTTCTCTGTCTTCACAGGTAACAGAGTTCGAGAAGAGTTCTACATTTATTCTTTATTCTAAAAAATAGGGCTTTTTAGTTAATGATGAAAAAGAAGACTTTTAGTTGTATTATCTTCGAGAATAGGTTAACAATTTTGAGTTTTGATGCTAAAAAAGTAGGAAGCACTCGAGAAATTAAAACCTTAATTTTTCTCTCTGTGTTTTGTTGATTGTCATGGTATTGTTGGATGGTGTTTGTGGTGTTGTTGGTGGCTGTTGTTGTTGGTGTTGGTATTTGTATTTTTCGGTGGTGGTGTTGGTGG
Organism: Capsicum annuum; assembly: GCF_002878395.1. Taxonomy (NCBI): domain Eukaryota; kingdom Viridiplantae; phylum Streptophyta; class Magnoliopsida; order Solanales; family Solanaceae; genus Capsicum; species Capsicum annuum. The sequence goes on from NW_025889264.1 coordinate 2,165, forward strand.
TCTTGGTGTTGGTATTGATGGCATTGGTGGTGGTCTTGGTGGTGGAATTGGTTGTGGTGGTGGTTGTCCATCTGTTACAATGGGTGAAGGATCTATTGGGAGATATTAAATAGGTCTTCAAACAGATTCCCCAATTGTTCCAACTGAAGGTTATCCGTTGGAGTATTTTTTTTTGTAATGTGGCATAGAATAATTTATTAAAATTTGTCCATCTATTGCAACAGGTGGAATATCTGTTGGGAGATATTAAATAGGTCTTCAAACAGATTCTCCATCTGTTCCAACTGATGGGTTATCCGTTGGAGTATTTTATTTTTGTTATGTGGCGTAGAATAATTTATTGAAATTTTTCTTACCTTTTTAAAAAATATTATGTAGGCATCAAATGCAATGTATTTTTTATTTTTTTCTATTGTTTGTAGTTAAAAGATGTCTCCCAAAAGAAAAAAAAAACTGAAAGTGGATCAACTTCTGACTACCCAACAAAAAATGCTAGACTACAGATAGATTCGGAGAAATTTCCAGAACAATCTCAGTCAAAGCAAAATGAAGTTGATGAAAGTGATAACTCCTTCTCACCAATGGGTCTTGAAATAATATCGAAATCCCAGCATGATTTTGTCAAAACTATTAGTATCGACGGGTTTCGAGTTGTGATGCCGATGAGTAGCCCTAACGTAGTATTTCGTGATGTTGTACTTAAATGTCAGTTCGGGAAACCTTTTAACAAACTTAGGAGTATTATGAAGAAGGAAAACATAGATGAACTTGTTAAGAAGAGCTGCTTTACATAGTTTCTTGAGCTGTCTGGGGTCCGCCCTCTCCATTTCCCAATGATCATAGTATATGACCTTCTCAAGCGCAGGATCAAGTATACGGGGGATGATGGAGGTCCGAAGGAGGGCAAAAAAATGGATGAATTCTGGATCAACTACTATGGCATGCCGATTTGTTTTGGATTGAAAGAGTTTTCCATAGTGACGGGCTTGAGATGCGATCGTCCAGAAGAACCTCTCATCAAAGAAACACCCCACAAAGGGTCCAACAAATGCAAGGTAAAAAAAGATGGGTTGTTGGGAATTGTTGGACCTAGCTACAGAGTAGAGGATTTGATAGCAGATCTCAAGAATAAAGACATACCAAAGTACTACAGGGAGAAATTATGCTTAGTTTGGTTTGCCCATTCCGTTTTATTGGCAAGAGACGTCAGAAAAGTCATAGAACATGATCTGTTGGCGCTTGCTGATGATTTTGGCAAATTTAATGATTATCCCTGGGGATACGACTGCTACTACTTGACTGTCAAATATTTACTGAAAAAGCTAAATCCAAAGACGACCATATTATACGACTTTTCTTAGGCTTTCATGGTAAAATTGATCACTATTTTTACTTATTCATTAATTTATATTGAATATAGTTATTATGACTTTTTTTTGCTTGCTTCCTGTTTACATTTTTTAGGCTTGGGTATGTGAAGTCATTCCTCCCCTCCGAAAGCGTTCAAGGGTTACCCGGATAAGGTTTCTCATCCAAGGATCCTTAGGTGGTTGGTTGCAGCAAAGAGCAGCAAAAAATATATTAAGGAGGCTGATCAATTTAACCCTCTGGATGATGTTGTACGTCTTCTTTCAACTAAAATAATTTGCTTCAAAGAAAGATATTGAAATGGATGTTCCATCTGTTGCAATAAATGGGTCATCTGTTGCAACAGATTACCCATCAACTGCAATTGGTGTAACAGATGGTAATCTATTGTGATAGACGATCCATATTTCAGAACAGATTAACCATTTGTTGCTCTGGTTCTTTAAACCCTACTCAACAGATTACCCATCTATGTAAATTATGCAACAGATGGGTAATATGATGTAATATATTATCAATCTATTTCAACCAAAAGATCAGTTGTTGCGGCAGCTAGATCGTCTGTTGCATAAGTAGGCTGTGTTAACATACATGTAACCCAAATGACTGCAAATTATTATTATATGATTTAAATGCCTCATATTTTTTTTATAGGTTTGCATCCTTGGATCGTGCCTACGATTAATGAGCTGGGGATAACTTATTTTACTCTGGGTTTTATTGATACAAAATAAAACCGAACGATGGAGCTAATAAATAAGGAATTGGTTGGAGCAACATACATAAGAAGAGCAGTTAGGTAAGGTCATCCTAATGTTGAAGCTCTTCACGACCAACCTCAAACTGCAACAGATCTGTGTATTTCTTGTGGGGGTCTTGCTGGTGGAGTTATTTGTGATGGTAGCATCCATCCTAATGCTGCTGTCAGTCATGATTATGATCATATTGGTGCTCAGCAAAAAATAAATACTTATGAAAACACCCCTTGCATAGGTTCTTCTTCTCATCCCTTCACCGGTCCATCCCACCCTTACAGTGGTCCCTCTCACCCCTCCTCACCCTCATGTTCTCATTGTAAATGCAAAGTATATAAGGACAGAGAGGATAAACTCCTTGAAAAGTTAGAGGCTATTGCTAAAGCTGCCGAGGAGTTAAAATCCAAGAGGGGTGTCATACCATCCAATGAGGTGAGAGAGACATGCACTCCTACAGTGGCGGTTAGGAGGAAGAGAAGAAAAATTAGACAAATTCTCTTCGTTTTGAAATCACCAAAAATTGCAACTCTTTCTGCTCCAAGATTTGCTGAAGTTCAGAGGCTGCCGAAGAAGGTGGACATATTCACGGCGCTTGGTAAGGAGAAGAAAAAAGAACTGGAAGAATTCATGAAGACGAAGGTTCAAACAGAATACACCATGCATTCATTTGCCACCAAAGACTCCAAGAATATGACAAATATGCGTGTGTGGTACAAGAACAATATAAGTTTACTTTTGCTAACCTAGCCTAGAATCTATTCCATGAAGAAGAATCAATGCAACAGATGTGTAGTCTATTGCAACAACTTGGTATTCTGTTGCATGATAATGAACATCTGTTGCATAAGTTGCGTTGGCTGGGTAATCTGTGAACTGATTCAGAGAACCATCTGCATAAAATTCTTTCCACTGTGTTTTAATTCTTTACAATTACTAATCTATTTAAAAATTATCTTCTTATACCACATTATGTTGATGAAATTTTCTTCCTCATTAGGGGCAGGCAATTAGTGTACCTGGATGCTTATGATGTTGCCGATATGATAATGGACCTCAACTTCTACAATAATTTCAAGGATAGGTACGCTTCTCTCTATAAGGATGCTACTACCGATGGCCTGGGATTTGATGAGTTAGTTTCTAAGTTCCACTGGGATGAAGAAATGATTAAATATGTTAGAGGGAAGAGGCCATATCCACACGGCAAGAGCTGAACCAAGGCAAAGAAAATCCTTACAATCATGAACGTGGATATCGCATATTTTCTCGCTGTTGAGATACTACTATACAAGAAAAATATTAAGGTTTATGACTGTAACTTACCTGTTTTCAGCAAGGATAAGATTTTAGCCGACATGCAATCACTCTTGAAGTTGTTGCCCAAGTTGTTGAAGCAGAGTAAGCTGATAGATCATTTGCCGGCTGAAGTCTTGAAGAAGGAATCATGGGATTTTAAAGGTTAAAATAAGAACATACAGCTCCCAAGAAATACAACTGGTGCAGCGCGCGGGCCGTACTCACTTGCATACATCGATTGTTTGCTAACCGACACACAAATGACCGGTGTGTGCGACGACATTGTGGGAAAGATGCAATCGGTGTAGGCATATGGGATATTTACTTAATGGTTAGAGCCCATGTATAAAGAAGAACATGTACAAAGCCAGAGACGAACACGATAACAAATTTTCATTTCAAACCAATTCACTTTATACATGTAGTGACAATAATTTTTATGTTTGGCCAAGTTGAATTTTTATAATGCAACAGATTTTATATCTGTCGTAACAAATATAGTACCTGTTGTGATAGATTGATTATCTATTAGAATAGGTTGGTCATCTGTTGCGTTATACAGATGTTCCAAGTCTGTCTGTCGCAACAGATATACGATCTGTTGCAACATATAATTTATTTGTTGCAACTGATCGCTAATCTGTTGGAGCAAATAAAAAAAGTAGGAAGACTTGTTATATAATTTCTACCAGATGACCTAACTAAATGGTTGGAGCCCCTGTATAAAGAAGAACATGTACAAAGACGGAAACGAATACGATAATAATTTTTCATTTTAAGCTAATTCACTTTACATGTAGTGGTAATAATTTTTATGTCTGGCCAAGTTGAACTTTTATAATTCAACAGATTTTATATCTGTCGTAACAGATATAGTACCTATTGTAACAGATTGATTATCTGTTGGAATAGGTTGGTCATCTGTTGCGATATGCAGATATTTCCAGTCTGTATGTCACAACAGATATACGATCTGTTGCAACATATAATCTATCTATTACAACTGATCGCTAATCTATTGGAGTAAATAAAAAAAAATAGGAAGACCTGTTATATAATTTCCAGCAGATGACCTATGTGTTGCATCTCATGTTGCAATACATGTTTGAATTTGTATGATAAGATATGTCATCTGTTGCAGCTGATGTGTTATCTGTTGCGATATTTGAATCTAGTACTCCATTTCAATTAAAATGTTCAAAAATAAAGATTAAATTATATTCATATACAACATAAAATAAATGAAACCTTCAGAAATTACATGAAATAGCTCAACAAACAAATGAAATGTAAAAAAAATCATTATGGGTACAAACGATCTACTCCACAAATAAATCAACAAGTCAAACTAAGGAGGATAGGTTATTACATTGACGGACTCAAGCTAAAAAGATCTAATCAATATGGACAAGTTATTCTTCATCCGGTGCTACGAAATTTGGCTTTGATCGCCGTGGATCTTTAACGTCGCTTGCGTATGGCTTCTGAGTTTTTTCTTCTCCGTATTTCCATAAAAGAGCAGCATATCTTTTGCGGAGTAATATGACATCAAGTCCATCATTTGGTACTTATAATCCATCGCTCAAATACTCAGTGTAGGCAGCAACAAAAGGACCGCAATCCCTGTGTTATAAAAATATAGATAATTCATATGTTGCAGTTCATGCAAGCGTTGTGAAATTTGTGAAATGAAACTAAATCACCACACTTAAACTTACAGGCTACCAATGGTTTGTTGAGCAATTCCTTCAACATATTATACATCAAATGAATTAGCCATTTTATCCTGGTATGGTTCAATCGTCAACCAATCAGTACGAACCTTTTGGTACAAAAAGCTTCTCATATCAAGGTAAGTAGGCAATATTTTGGCAAGCTTTCGTATCTCGGATGACGGCCCAGAACGTCTCCTTCACGACATCGAGTCATAAACTCGGATACGCCTCTCTTTTAAAACGACGACAGCCAACATCCAATGGAATTCATCACCATAATTGATTGGGATATACACTTTGTTGACCAAATGCCAAGGTAAGCCAGCCAGATTGCTAAAACCTTTGATGATGTTGATTAAGCATTCCTCATTTAGGGAAACTTCAGGCTGTTGTTGACAATACCTATGGTAGGCATTATTGATGTAAACTTTGTACAAATAATTATCTATCGTTTATCTGTATTATTCTTGTGCTTGCAACTTGGCCTTCTTTAAAAAAATGACATCGATGTGTTGCACATATTATCAAATATTTTGAATTACGTGATGAAAAAATCAATACGTAGATGCAATTAAATAAAGTATTAATTAATAGTAATATGTATAGCATTTAAACCTCATCATTCCAGCAAGTTTTGGGTTGTGACATCAAATAGAACCAATTCTTCATTCCGAGATGAGTAATGACAAAGTCAAACATATCAAAACCAAGACTCGATTCGTTCACTTTGTAGCGCTCGTCATTTTATTTTCTACATGATGATTTATATTTGTTAATGTCAGGTTCTTACAAAAAGAATTGTATAAACCAATATCTATAAAGTTAATTTATGTACCTCTCGGCATGATGCTTTAACAACCCATCGGCAATCTATTCTGAATAGTCGTTGATCAACTGTGTTAGTTGTTTTGGAGCCTCGTCCGAGATGTTGAACCCTTCAAATGGGTAATTCTTCAGTTCCTCCAAACTGACAGGCTCCACTTTTTCTTCTTCATTAGAAACAATTGATGGATTATTAACTATGATATTATGCTCTTCAGCAGTAGCTTCTACTGTGACATCCATCTGGAAAGCCAGAATTGTCAATGTTTATGAGAGATATACAATAGATTGTCTATCTGTAGCAACAGATGAGTCTTATATTGCATCAGATGGATTATCTGTTGGGACAAATTTGAATAGGTAAATCATAGTAGTACGATAATTTCGAACAGATGACCCATCTATTGCAATATAAGACTCATCTGTTGAAACAGATAACGAATCTGATACAACAGGTTAGATAACAATTGCAACAGATGTATATATCTGTTTGATAATTTTCAGCAGATGTATCATTTGTTGAAACAGATATGTGCCTATATTTTATTGGAACAGATAATGTACATTCACCTTCTTCAGTTCATGCTGCTCTCCTGTGGCCCTTGTACACTGAACATCATTGCAATACAAAGATAGAGGCGTTACAATTTTGCCTTTATTTATGCTTGATGATGCCTTGGAAGTGTCTTTCCTTTTACTCTTAGCCACCTTAATCTCTAGTGAAGTGTCTGGATATGAAATCCTCTTTGATGGAATGACACCCCTCTTAGATGTCATTTTTTTTACAAAAGCAGTTAGTACATTAATAACATTAATCACTCCATCATGTTTCACCCTGCAGTCTTGACATTTGCATGTAGAACATTCACTAGATGTGGCAAAATCTGAAGAAAAATATGTACGATCATTATGATCATAATCATAATGGCTTATTGTTTTAAAAACTGTAAGAGGAGCATCATTAGCCCAACAATAGCACCACTACGGCTACCATCGTTAACAGCAACAAGCCCACCCTCCAAAATTATTTTTCTTGTGATGGTTGTTGCTCCAAGCAATTCCATTTTTATTCCATCAACGACCTTAGGGTCCGATAAAGTTTGCACAGATCGTAAAGTAAGAAAAATGGCATCTTCAACTCTCGGTTGGTCGGAACAAGCCACGGATGGACAATCTAAAATAAATTGGTACATATATTAAGAATGATGATGAAATCATTTAATCACTAATTAAAATAAAAACTTGATTAGAATTGGACTTACTGCT
>NW_025889264.1:9486-15196 GCF_002878395.1 Capsicum annuum
ATTTTTATTCCATTAATGACCTTAGGGTCCGATAAAGTTTGCATAGACAGTAAAGTAAGAAAAATGGCATCTTCAACTCTCGGTTGGTCGGAACAAGCCACGGATGGACAATCTAAAATAAATTGGTACATATATTAAGAATGATGATGAAATCATTTAATCACTAATTAAAATAAAAACTTGATTAGAATTGGACTTACTGCTTCCTTGGGGGGATTGAAAAGATAAAATTTTTTTACATTTGTATTAGTTTTGGCCGACAACCATCTCAGAATTTTTGGACAGTTTTTTCCTGGTAGTGCACTTGTTGTCTCAAATAAGGAATGGCTTCAAATGCCTAAGCCTATAACATAACGCCAATAAATCAAAAGCATTATTTAATAAAAAATGATGAATTATATCATGATAAAAGAAATATTTACCATGAAGGCCTATGGAAAGCCATATGAGTTGACTGTTTTTGGCGTTAACAGAGTCAACAAATATTCGACAGTCATTTTGAAGCTTTCATAACCCCAAGGATATCTGTTAAATGCCTCAAGATCCTCGGAGAGATTTATTAAACCAAGACTTATGTTGTTATTAACGTCTCTCGCCTAAAGAACATTATGTACAAGCCAAACCAAGTACAATGATTGCTTGTGCTTCTTTGAAAGTCCTTTACCTTTCAACGCTTCTATCAGATTTTTGTTTTTGAAACTTGGACCAACAATGGACACCAGGTCATCACGATCACTCGACTTGTATTTGCCTTTTTGGGTGTGCGGGGTGCTTTTTTTGAGTCAGAGAAGGTATAACATGAGAAGGAGAAGGATGATAACATTTTAGTCCGGTAACTATGGTAAACTCTTTCCAACCAAAACAAACAGTCATGCCACAGTAATTTATTCACACCTCATCCATCTTATCTTTATTTTCATACATAAACCTGTGCTTGAGAAGATTATATACTATTTTTATCTGGAAACGAGCATTGTTGTCCTCCGGTAAATCAAGATATTACCCAAAATAGCTTTCCCTGAAATAAGAATTCAATTTTTGTTCTCGAAGTATTTTTCTGAAGACGTCGAAAGATTTTCCCATGACTGATTTAACCACGAGATCAACTGTTAAAGCTATGACACCATCGCACTGCATTCTCATAGGATAATGATCAATACTGAAGGTTTTGACCAACTCTTCGGCGGAAGGGCTATTAGCATTTGGATCATCTCTTTTGAAAGATTCCTCCTCCCCGTGCTCATTATCTTCTGCTTCTGATTGATATAACGCTTGTAAAGCAAGCTCATAGAGTGGTAGATGTAGCCGAGCTGCTGCACTTGTTCCTTTACTTGAACTTGATTTGATTTATTTATCTTTTGGGAGCCATATTATCTTAAATTAACAGGAACATAACATAGATTATAATTGATTAATGCATAACAGTAATTAATAGTTCCAACAGATCACTAATCTGTTGCACTAGGTATGTTATCTGATGCAATATATAACCGACCTGTTGCAACAGATGAGTAAGTCGTTGGAAAGAATAAAAATAGATCACTAATCTGTTACACCAGGTATGTTATTTGTTGCAACATATAATCAACCTGTTGCAATATATGAGTATCATATAACCGATCTGTTGCAACAGATGAGTAAGTTTCCTTGGAAAGAATAAAAACAAATCACTAATCTGTTGCAAAAAAAGTTATTTGTTGGATCAATATTGTTTAGATTTCTTTCAAACAGAAGAGTTATCTGTCGCAACAGATGAATGATTTGTTAGATTGTTTAACTGTTGCATTTGATTTACATCTGTTGCAACACCATTTTTACCAAGACAAACAACACATCAACCCAGCAACACCAACACATCACACACACTAAGAACATAAACTATAACAAAAAATCACCAACAAATTCGAATAACAGTACGACAACAAGAAGAAAAAATGTTAGAAATTAGGGTTTTATTCAATCCACATTTCAATACTAGAAGAGTAGTTGGCTCAAGTTCCTATGTTTCTTCATAATTTTTTACTTGTGAAAAAAGAAATGGGACGACGAAGAACTCGAAGTTATTGTCGCCGGAGAAGTCTTAATGTCTATTGACTGTTGAAAGTCAAAAATAAACTTGCCCGACTATTTGTCGCCGGAGGTTGAAAGGAGAAATTTTGCAGAACTGTTGGTTGGGAGGGTGTTGAGAGAAACTGTTGAGAGAGAGAAGTTGATTTGGATTGAATAGAGGTGTGGGTTGGGTTGATTTGTATTTTTAAAAAGATTAGAAAGTTTTGAAAATATTAATCAAGTCCATAATTAACTTAATCAAGTTTTCTAATTATTTTTGACCCTTTAAGTTGGTCAATGTCACCAATCCTTCATTTAAGACTTAAAAAACACCTTTCTTTCAATTTTCTCCAGTTTCTTATCCATGCAAAATAATACAATTTTTGTGATTTTAGTACAATTGCTGAGAAATGTAAATGACTAGAGGAAACGGTAATTGACATATTTATTTTTGTATAATAATTATAATAAGTAAATTAAATTTGAAGGGATTATCCAAAAGAAAAATTTTAAAAAATATTTTTTTTGGCCAAATAGAGGTGTTACATCACCTTTTTAATGCCTAGCTTCATATATGTATTGATGGTGAGAATTAAAATTTTGAGTTTCCAAATATAAATTTAATATATTTTTTAAACTTCAGAGAATGTGAATCCTAATAATAACTAAGGATCCCGATAATTTATATTGTAGTGTATTTTAAAATTAGTTTTAAAATTTTATTACTTTAGCATTATATTTAAACATTATATATGCAGATACAAAGTCAAAATAATATTTTTAATTTATAAACTTTTAATTACCATTCTTATATTTATTGTATTTTGATATTTCTATTATATAGAAGAGGTGGTTTCGACCACCTCTTGCAATTACCAAAAAATCAACTACTTTCACTTAACTACATACCATGTCTTAATATATAATAATTTCATTATTTCATTACAATGGTTTAAATATTTAATATATTCTGTTAATTTATATTAATTAACTATAACTACATGTTGGAAGTAAAAAATATTTATTTATTTAATTGTTTATCATGTTCAAAACTAATTTGTTACCACAAATCACAATAATTAATAATTTAAAATATTTTAAAGATATATAGAAATTTTATTGACTCTTACCCAAAAAATTTCTCTATTCCCACTTAATTACATACCATGCCCCAATATATAATAATTTTATTTTTTCATCATAATGATTTAAATATTTAGTATATTCTATTGATTTATATTAATTAACTATAACTACATATTGAAAGTAATTTTTTTTATTTATTTAATTAGCTATCATATTCAAAACTAATTTGTTACCACAAATCACAATAATTTGTTACCACATATAGAAATTTTATTGACTCTTATTATTTTAGCAATACCACATAAATTGAGATAAAAGAAAAAGTATTGCAAATCATAATAATTAACAACTTAAAATATTTAAAAGATATAGAAAAATTTTAGTTGACTCTCAAAATTGTATCGAAACCACATAAATTGGGACACAAGGAGTAAATATATTATTTGATAATTACATAAAAGTTATTATAAATCAAAATAATTAACAAGTTAAAATACTTTTTAAAAATAGATAAAAGTTCTATTCAACTCTCAAAATTTTATCGGTGCAGCATAAATCATGACAAAATAAAAAATTATCTTAATTAATTGCAACTAAATATTTAAAGTAATCAATTTTATTATTTTAATTAACTTTTACATAGAAAATTAATCTTTTTATTTATTTATTTATTTTAGTAAATTTAAATTGTAAAATTATTTTTTTCTTGTATAGAAATACTAATATTTAAACTTAACTTTAAATTTTTAATGTTAAAAATTAATAAATTTAATTTAATAAAATAAATTTCTAATGAATATTTTCTTAGAATTTGTGTTGGGTCAATATGTATCAAGTTAAAAAAAATAAAAAAATATATAGTAAAATTTTATTATTGTGAAAGATAAATATAATGCACTATCCAATAATATTTAATAATATCATATTTTGCATATGCAAATATAGCATCTCGTATTTAATTAATATACTATTTCGGTGAATTATCGATGATTACTATTGGATATGATAAAATTATATTAATTTTATAGTAATAACATAATCGGTCGCTCTTAATTAATTATTATGAGTCATCTAGATATAAAGAAAATAAATAATATTTAATGAAAAATAAAATAGACATAAAATACAAAATTAACTGTTAATGTTTTAAATTAAATTTTCGTCTTTCGAACGATGATTTTACTCTATCACTCCTTATTATAAGTCATTTATGTATCAGAAAAATAAGAATAACAAAATGATATGTCAACATAAAATATTTGATTGACTATCAAAATTATATTAGTGCCACATAAATTGGGACGGGACAGAAGAAGATATAAAGCAACATATATTATTTGAAAATGAAATAAAACGTACTGTAAATAACAATAATTAACACTTTTTTTAAAAAAAATTGATCGATTTCTGCTTCAAGTGCTTCAGTCGTGATTTTACTATATCACCTCTAATTAATTATTATGGTCATTTAAGCATTGTGTCACATAAGTTGAGATAGGAAAAATATTATAAATTACAATGACCAAAAATTTAAATTATTTTAAAAATATTATTAGCTATTATCGACACAAAACTCTGGACAAGGAGAGTAGCATATATTATTCAAAAATTACATAAAAAGTATTATAAACTACAATTGTTAACAACTTAAAATATCTAAAAAAAAATTAATATGTTATGTATTTTAAAAAAATTACATGAAAAATACTAGAAATCACAATAATCAACAACATAAAAAATTTAAAAGATATAAAATATTTGGTCAGCTCTTGAAATTATATTAGTGTCACTGAAATTGGAATAGAAGAAAAATATTATAAATCACAATAATTAAAAACTTAAATTATTTTTAAAATATAATTGATTGTTAATGTCACAAAAATTTGGACAAGAAAAGTAACGTATATTAATTTGAAAAATACATAAAAAAATTATAAATTACAATAGTTAACAACTTAAATTATCTAAATACATATTAAAATAACTTATGTTGAATTCATGCTAGAATCCGGATGAATCCTAAAAAATATATGCAATCCTTTTATTAAAATTTTTTATTTAAATATATCAAAATTGAAAAAATAAATAAATATCTTAATGTTGGACCCGTGCTGACATGGGCCATGCTTTTCTAGTATTATTTATATACATTAAATAAAATTTTTAGAAAAATATATAAATTTATATCTGCTACATAGAGATAAATAAAATCAAATATCCCTAAAAGATCATAAATTTTCAAAGAGTAAAAACTTTGAATAAATTACACAATTAATTATAAATAATGTTATGAATTTAAAGTATTAACTTTTATTTTTGAATTTGAAAACTAAAAAAAAATCTTAACGCATTGCACTTGAATAATAATAAAAAATATATTTTTATTCAATAAAATAATTTATGACCGCCAATTCCACTAGTCTTTAATACTATTTCCCTCCAATATGACCTTAATTGGATAAGAAAAACACAGAATGCCATGTCATCGATCTTCGTCATTTCATCACATTTAATCTCAACCGTTAATTTCCTCATCCACGGCCAATACTAGTCCTAATGACCTCGACATGGATCG
>NW_025889265.1:0-2747 GCF_002878395.1 Capsicum annuum
AGGATAGTGGCTGTCTTTTCTCCTTTGGAAAAGCAAGTAGCTTTTGGATTCTTATTATGAATAGTAAATTGCCCTTTCAAGTGTAATTCCGGTTCTTTGAACCTCTACCTTTAAGGGCATTTCCCTATTCTTAATAGGGGTCCAAATAGGCCATAGCTATTCCTTTAGGATTAAGCATGTCGCCATTATTGTCACTACTCCCGGTTGAGGAGGCTTCTTCTAGAAGTTGTAATATTTCTTCTTCATTGGCGTCTTGGCTTTCTATATCCTGTAAAGCCTTTTTTAATTTCTCCTTGAGGGCCTTCTTACTGTGAGAGGCCGAAGTTGAAGAAGTGGCTGCTGATTTCTCCTTGTCTGGAGTTTTTGAGGCTGCTGGTTTTGGAGTCCATCCTTTGACTTTTATCTCTTTGGATAAGTATTTGATACGATGTTGTTCTCCTTTAGCAAAGTTCCATGAAATAATATAAGAAACTCGCTTTTTGATAAAGAACTTACACATCTGAATGTGCTCGGGAAGGGTTGCACACCCTTCTTTAGTGCAGAAATCCGTAAACCGGTTAAGGAATTGTTGGGGAAGAATTTCTTTAATTCCTCCAAAGTAGATCCACCATTCATAAAACCACCTAGGGATGATGGCATCTACCATTGCTGGACAGTATTTAACAAACCAAGTGTGGCCTGGTCTGACATATAAGAAATTAAACCATGCCGACTTATAGTCGTACCAATTATAAGTTTGTGGCCTATGCGGCATAGATAGTGCAATTGGTGTGTGCAGGTGATCTGCAAACCAGTTGAAAGGAGTGAGTATCCTTTTAATAGTGAATCTCGAATAATCAATGTAATCCGGATTCCTTTCGTTCATAGAATGTTCAACTTCAATTGAGTCAGTGTCAACGAGGATGGCCTCATAATACCTTCTAGTCTTAATAGGATTTTCTGTATCCACAAAATTCTTGTCATTGTAGACAGGCTTGATCAGCTGTTCTAATGGATATCCTTCATATGCTTTGTCTAAAGCAATTATTGGCATTACCTGGGTGGTAATAAATTTGAATTCTTCCCTGATTGGAGAGGTTTGTTTTGAAGTGACCGCCACGAGATCTACGGCCTGTGCAAAGGTCTCTGGGGCCTTCATGGCGTAACTTTGTTTGGTTTGAACTGATGTACTGGATAATTGCCCTTTATCAAAAGGCTTATTTGTTTTCAAATCGACAAATTTGCTTGGCATTGGTGGAGTGAGCTTTGGAAATTCTGCCAAAGCCGAGAATTTGTTTTGGAGCGGAGTCTGGAGTTCCGTCTTTAGTGTAGGTCTCTGAGGGACCGATGGTCTTAACGGGTTAGTTAATGCGGAGGGGGAATCGAATGGTCTAGCCATCCTGGTTTGGTCTTGTTTGCTTTCTGCTGGGACTTTTCCCAGGGTGGAGGGTCTCATGTTGGCCCTGTAAAAATTCTCTTGTTAGAAAATCAGGAAGGGAATTATTTTCTCCTTTTATAAACTCAATTTGAAAATCAAAGCTAGATAGGAGAGCTTGCCATCTAGCAAATATTTGTTTTGAAACAAGATTTTTAACGTCTTTTTGCAAAATTTCTTTAGCAGATTTACAATCTACTCTAAGCAAAAATTCTTTATTAACGAGGTCATCTTGAAACTTTGTGATACATAGCACTATAGATAAAACTTCCTTTTTAACAGTGCTGTAGTTTTTTTGTGCGGAATTCCATATTCCGGAAGTAAATCTGACTAACTGCTCAGGAGAATTCTCATTGATCCTTTGTTTCAGTATACCCCCATAGCCAATATCGGAAGCATCGATTTCGACTATCATGAAGGCTTCAGGGTTAGGAATACCTAGACACGGAAGGTTTTGGACCAAGTTCTTGATGTGGATGACTGCATTAGTTTGGTCAAGACTCCAAGGAACTGGGGTTTTCTTGAGTCTTTTGTAAAGAGGCTCACAGACCTGTCTAATATTAGGGATAAAATCTGCAACGTAATTAAGACTTCCTAAAAATCTCTGGAGTTGCGTTTTATCAGTAATTTCATTAGGGAATTTAGAAGAGAACTCAATGGCTCGGCAAATAGGTTTATAGCTACCTTGGTAAAGATCGTGTCCTAAGAATCTGACAGACGTTTGGAAGAGCTTCATCTTTGTGGCACTAACAACCAAACCATTAAGTTTAACAATCTTAAAGAAAGTATTTAAATGTTTGAAATGAGAATCAATGTTCTCTGAGAAAATAAGCACATCGTCAATATAAACAATCGACATATAAGTATAGGGATTGAAGATGTTGTTCATAATATTTTGAAACTCTGAAGGAGCGTTTTTGAGACCGAAAGGCAAAACATTCCATTCATAATGCCCAAAAGGGACATTGAATGCTGTTTTGTATTTATCCTTTTCAGCTATTTGAATCTGCCAGAATCCTGACTTCATATCAAATTTACTGTAAAGGTTGGCCTTGAAGGTCCTTTTGAGAAGATCCCTTTTGTTAGGAATCGGATGTCGGATCCATTTCAAGACGGCATTTAAAGGCTTGTAATTTATCACAAGTCTAAGGGTGCCGCGCTCCTTCTCTGCACTGTTATTAACATAAAAGGCAGAGCAACTCCAGGGGGAGTTAGAGCTTCTGATGATACCATTTTTTAGGAGATGATCTATTTCTTTCTTGCAGATTTCCATCATCTCATGGTTCATTTGGATAGGTCTGGCTTTAGTGGGAATATTTTGTTCGTCGAACCC
>NW_025889266.1:0-1167 GCF_002878395.1 Capsicum annuum
TATTATTACTATTTTTTTTTGTAGTGGGTTTTTGATTTACTAATGAGAGTGTTAATGAAAATTGGATTTTGGTATACAGGTAGACCCAGAGGTTCTGGGTTCATCACTTATGCAGATCCAACCGTTGTAGACACTGTTATAGCCCAAAACCATATTATCAATGACAAACAAGTGAGTAGTTTAGCTTCTGATTTTATGTACCTCCTCCTTTCATGGTCAATTGATGTTGAATTGGAGTTGAGAGATATTATAAAACTATGCTCAACTTTGTTGACTACCTATAATATATATACACACTTTAGTTAGTCATGCTTTAGGTAGAGGGTCTATGGGAAACAACCTCTCGATCTCTAAGTAGGGGTAACGTATGTATATGGGATTACAATGGGAATATTGTTGTTGTAGTTTAGTTAGTCATGTTCTAAGCCGAGTGACTGTTGTAAGCAACCGCTCTATCTCTATCGCTTTCTCATCTGATACTGAATGACATGATGAAGGTCTGGCTGGATTATCATACACTCGTATGTAGCTTTCTTGTGGTAGATTTTTAACATCTTGATTTGTGTGAATCATTTCTAGGTGAAAGGTTGTAAAAATGAATTGGCCATCTACCTGGAAGATGCAGATGAAAGAATTTCAAATCTTGCCAAAATTTTCTTTCATGAGTAGTCAAAGAAAGGTAACATATCTACCAAACTTTTCTTTCATCAGTTGGTAATAAAGAAGTCAATCTATCTTATCTCTTTCTAGTCTTTCTACCGTTGAGCTTCTTTCGTCTGCTGTTGCATGTTTTTGACTGTACACACACATCAAATAATACTATTTTTTTCTCTTTGAACTTAATGTTTACAGGGAGCAATCCAATTTATAACCGACTTCAAGATATTCTTGGCAAGTTATCTAGCCAGAACTCGAAGGAAGAATCATTCTGCAACATAATGCAATTTTTAATTGCTTTAATTAAGAAGGTGCCATGATTTTGACTTGCCTCTTTGGGCTCTTCTGTAGAGAATTGATTGGAATATTTGTATGTTTAGGACAAGCAAATGGAAGCTCTTGTCGAGAAGCTTTGGAAAAGATTTTGTGGAGTTACTGGTATGGAATTTGAAAATTGTTTTGATTTATTTCCGTAAAGAATTTGTGTAATATGATCAACTATTAGAAGAA
>NW_025889267.1:0-8221 GCF_002878395.1 Capsicum annuum
GATCATATGTGGGCCAATTGATTAGTCACAAAGAAATTGAGGTTAAAGCTTTTACTATGCATCATGATATCGCCGTGAATGTATCATTAAATATTTACATATAATTATGTGCGTTCTGTTATTAAAGATATACACAATATTTATTTTGAATAATTGAAGAAAGTAATAAGTTTATCCATGTACGATCATTAGCTATAGCAAGGTAGAGGAGTGATGTAGGACAAAACTGAAAGATCATAATATATTCTTACAAAGTGTTTTTTCACTTGTGTTTTCTTAATTTTATGACTTCTTTGCTCCATTTTTATTATATTTTATACCTTGAATTGGATCGTCAAGCACTAATAATATTTATATTTTAATTTAATATGACGTATATGTACAATAAATGCTCCATTAATTGCGGCTTAATTTTCCTCTACATCTTTTTCTTTGATGAGCAAAAAAATTTTTAATTCATTAAAATTTTCATTGATGTATAGTTTTATTGATTAACACAAGACACGCGTGCAAAGCACATATACTTGACTAGTATAATTATTCTAATTGGTTATAAATATAATCATATAATGTATTTAAATGGATTTGCGTGGTAATCAAGATACCATATATGGTAACTTTTTCTTTATCTTTATCCATATATATTTGGTAAGCTATTTTACGCGTGTTTTGGGAAAAGCTAGGAATCCAAGAGCAAGTCCTAATCCTACACAAAAAGGGAAAACACTTTTTTTTTCTCTATATATACTTATGAGTCCAGTTACAAACTTCAATATTTAGGCTTCGATTAGTTTCATCAAATAATGGAGTCATCCACATCTGCCAGTCAAATTCATGTGTTCCCCCAATTTCATAATGCTAGAAGTACTCTTCCTTGTGCAGTCAATATTTCAGGCATCAATTTTAACTTGGAGATTGATCTACTTGTCAAGGTTGCTAAAACTTGTGTTGACAACATTATCGAAGAGTACCACTTTCATACTAAGTGGTATGGGAAGTACAACTCATTATCATGGGATATTGTTGACACAGTGCTGCCTTCGGAAACTATCTTTCATTTTCCACTAGAAAGAATTAAGTGGGATGGTCTTGAGAAAATCTTGGAGGGCAAACATAATTTAATCAAAAAAATTTTGGAGTATGCTCGTACAACACAGAACCTTGCACCTCCTTTGCAAGATGATGATACAGCTTATGTGAGCCTGATAATTGTTGAGAAACTTTATGTATCTCCTCAAGATTTTGAACTTACCAAATCCGGAATTGTTAAAAACCAATATGATGACATTGGAGAAATAGTTTGGAGAGTTACTTATAAAGCAATCAAGGGATTAGGAAAATCACACGAACCATCTTTGTATGAAAAATTACAATGGATTGAAGCCCGTGAAGGGGATATAAAAGATGCTGTGAGGAACACAATAAATTGTTGGTGCATACATTTTGATGAGAAATATGAAAGGGAATAGTACAGACTTTAACTGAGCAAGCTAGGAGAAAATTCATGTCGCTGCCTGCAGTAAGATCAATAATGCAGTCATTGCAAAGAGTTCAGCTTCCAGAAAACGAATGGACAGACGAGTGTGGGATTAGCAAGGAGAGATACTCACCTGGATCAGAACCGTACAGCTTGCCTTGTAGCCACAGTTCCCATTATGGCTGCATCGAGACTTGGCTTCTTTAAAACCCAAATTGTCCCATGTGTCGTTACAAGTTGCCATCAACTGAGTCCAAATAGAAGTGATCTCTTTCTAGTAATTAAAATGTATTTTAAGATAGGTTAATTCTGTCAAAAATTTATCTTATCTCTTATGGCCAAACAATTCTAGTTATTGAATTTATTAATAGAATCTTGGCACCTTTTTACTAAAAAATTACACTAGCATATACTCACCATATATCATCATCATCCAAATAACAGGGGGAGGAAAAAAAATAAAATAACAGAAAGGAACCCATTAATGATTCCACACACACCAAGCACAAAATCTCTGAATTCACAGACCACCACCAACGAACATTGAAGAAAAACAAGAACAGTAGAGCAAACACACCTCAGGCCACGCACACTCACAATCGAACAAGGTACACACCTAGATTGAAAAATCAGAAAAAAAGCAAAAAATAAAATAAAATGGAGCGATTGAGAGAGGAAACTGAGTGATAGGGAGATAAAGATAGAGATCGAAAGAAAAACAGTGAATTGAGGGAGAAGTGATTTGTGAACGCGAGAGAGAGGAGAAAGACGGAAAACGGCCACGATATCGAAACGCTCGTTCGGGTTGCTCGAAGATTAGTTTAGTGTTGGGTTTTATTCAATTCGCGAGTTCGGAGTCGAGGCTTTGTCCTTCGACGTATTCCCGTCGAAGGTCCAATCAAAATTTTGACGGATTGAAATAAAAATCGAGGTACAATTCTATTCACTCTCTTTTATTTTGTTGTTTTGTCATATTTGATGCATTGAATTGAATGTTTGATATTGATTTCTCCGTTGGTGATGGATAGTTGCTTGTGTTGATGCGTCGTTCATTTACTTGGATTATGTGATGAAAACGTACCTCGTTTGAGAATTATAATGGATTGTTTTGGGGCGGGAATTGCAAAAATTGATAAAAAGTGAATGTTGTCGTATTTGCATTCATTGTTGATGTTTAATGTGGTAGTATCATGCTTTAAGTCGAAACAGGTAGGCAAATGATAAGGGGTAGGCGAATTATTAGGAATTGTGGAATATTGAATGCTTGAAACATGTGTTGAATGGCTTGGTTTTATTGCTTTTTGGATCAAATGTGTCATTTGGCCGGGGAATGCCCCGAGGTATTTGTGTTTATTCGTTAGGGAATGCACCGAAATATTTTTGTACCCGGAGGACGTTCGTGAAGGAGGCCCGAGGCGTCGGGTAGAGCATCAGTCTAAAATTAGTTTAGAATAGGATTTACATTTTTGCATTTTTGTATCTTTTGGACTGTATAATTTGGACTGGACATTATTTTGGTTTTGAATTTTGTTAGATTTGTTTTGTTTTGTTTGTTTTGTGTGTTTATGTGGTTTGTACATTTTATAGTGTCCAATTAGCCGATACATTTCACCGAGCGACCGTGGTCGAACCACGGGATTGAGGGGTGCCTAACACCTTTCCCTAGGTCAACAAAATTCTTTAGCGGCAATCTCTGTTCGCAAACTAGTCTTAAAGAGTCAAAACCATTTTGAAAAGGATTTCCAAAGGTGATTTGGCACACCAAATTATGCCAAGTGGCGACTCTGAGTTTTGAATATAAAAAGTCCTTTTCGAAACAAATCTCCATTTTGTTACTTAATAATGAAAACCCTTTCAAACTTAAAACCGAATCTTTTTGGTTAAAAAAGAGGTGTGACAACCGTTTAACCTTATAACCTTATATAAGTAAACAACCTTATAACCTTAATCTCTACCAAATATCTCATATCGTAGAATGTAGATCATTGTAAAGTATCAATGCATGGAACAACATCAACATGAGCTATTAGGACTTTGTCAAGTTTGCCAACAGTTTCAGCTTTTCATTTTACTTTTTATTTTTTACATTTGTGCAGTAGAATATTTGTTGTCTGCTGTTCACAACGATCCTACATCTATTAATTTCAAGTCACTTCAATTTCCTGTCTTGTATTGAGTTCTCTAATAATCCCTAAACAGATCTGATTTTGATTTGATCGAAGAATGGTTTGTGTAAGATTTATTCTGTTAAACATGTTAAATATGTAAATATGCTGGTACGTATGGGCTATGACAAATGAAACTCAAAAATAGTATTATGTAATTTTCGAAGTGCTGTTGCTTCAGCATTATAGGACATCTAATTGTTAGACTAGAGAATAATCAAGTTTTTTTTATCTTGGAATGTGTTTCTCTTTTGAACTGTGGAACTGCGTGCTAACTGGATCACATATATGTTAGACCTATATAAATGTGAAGCTGTAGTTTTCTCTTTTGGCAATTTCAATTGTTCTTTAAGTTTTATCATCTCACATTTGGATGTTTGTATTTCTTTCTAACCATGATTGGTTGATTTGCCTCTTCACTAGCTAACTAATATGTGGTTTACGTACTTATTTTCTTGTAGAATAGTCCTTTTTATGTTGTCATTTAAGTGCTAATTTAAATTATTTGTTCTCTTTTTATAGGTGTGCAAAATGAAGAAAGATATGAAGAAAATGATGAAGATATTGACCTTACTTGAGAAGATTTTTGGGTTGTGGATAAATGCTCTAATATCAATAGTTTTGTGTTGACTTTTTTGAAACTTATCGTGACTTGAACTTGCTACACTGTAAAAACTTAACTAATCATTTTGGACTTGATTACATTTTGCTTTTGGGTTTAAATTACTATCTTGTTGCATAGTTTGAATTATGAGATTGTTAATGAATGATTTTGTTTTTTGATGTGTATATATTATGTTATAATTTATAAAGCATTGCAACAGAATAACAAAAGAGTCGAAATAGATGCTATGACAACAGTTTAATGTCATTGGAATAGAGTCTATTGCAACGGTTAGTAACCGTTGTAATAGATGAAAATAGGCGTTCCAATAAGTAATGAAATAGTTGTAATAGGTAGTCAAAAAGCGTTGCATCAGAACAACAACAGCGTCATAATAGCTGCTATTGCAATGGTTAGTAACTATTGCAATACCGTCGCAACAGATGAAAATAGTCGTTCAAAAAGTAACCATCACAATAGGTCTATCTATGGCGATGGTTTCCAGAAACCGTCCCCATAGCTCTACCTATGGCGACGGTTTAGACAACCGTTGCAGAAACCTTTGCAATAGACCGATCACAACGCTCACCTATGGGATGCTTGCAGAACCGTTTCGATAGGTCTATGGCAATGGTTTTTTTGTCTATTACAACGGTATTACAACCGTCACCATAGATCTAATTTATGGTTGTGGATCATATTTTGAGATTCTATCCTTAATTTTTGAGATTCTATCATAATTTATGTTTGAAATGTTGTGACCTCGCCGGAAAGAATGTAGTAACGTTAAAAATTTCGATTAAAAAAGATTCTAAGTTCCAAAAGAACACAGATAATTGAGGTATAACTTCTACCAATTTAATTAACATATGATTTATTATTTTCGAAAGTTAGATGATCTATCTACATTTATTATTTAGGAGGAAATAATTCTCGCAATAATTTTTTTGATCGATCATATGTGGGCCAATTGATTAGACACAAAGAAATTGAGGTTAAAGCTTTTACTATGCATCATGATATCGCCGGGAATGTATCATTAAATATTTACATCTAATTATGTACGTAGTTTTATTAAAGATATATACAATATTTATTTTGAGTAATTGAAGAAAGTAATAAGTTTATCCATGTACGATCATTAGCTATAGCAAGGTAGAGGTGTGATGTAGGACAAAATAGAAAGATAATAATATATTCTTACAAAGTATTGTTTTACTTGTGTTTTCTTAATTTGATGACTTCTTTGCTCCCTTTTGTTATATTTTATACCCTGAATTGGATCATCGAGCACTAATAATATTTATATTTTAATTTAATATGACGTATATGTACAATAAAGGCTCCATTAATTGTGGCTTAATTTTCCTCTACATCTTTTTCTTTGATGAGCAAAAAAATTTTTAATTCATTAAAATTTTCATTGATGTATAGTTTTATTGATTAACACGAGACACGCGTGCAAAACACGTATACTTGACTAGTATAATTAATCTAATTGGTTAGAAATATAATCATATAATGTATTTAAATGGATTTGCGTGGTAATCAAGATACCATATATATTTGGTAAGCTATTTCACGCGTATTTTGGTAACAGCTAGGAATCCAAGTGCAAGTCCTAATCCTACACAAAAAGGGAAAACACATTTTTTTTTCTCTATATATACTTATGAGTCCAGTTGCAAACTTCAACATTTACGCTTCGATTAGTTTCATCAAATAATGGACTCATCCACATCTGCCCATCAAATTCATGTGTTCCCCCAATTTTGTAATGCTAGAAGTACTTTTCCTTGTGCAGTCAATATTTCAGGCATCAATTTTAAGTTGGAGATTGATCTACTTGTAAAGTTTGCTTACACTTGTGTTGACAACATTATCGAAGAGTACTCCTTGCATACTGAGTGGTATGGGAAGTACAACTCATTATCATGGGTCTTGAGAAAATCTTGGAGAGCAAACATGATTTAATCAAACAAATTTTGGAGTATGCTCGTACCACACAGAACCTTGCACCTCCTTTGCAAGATGATGATACAGCTTATGTGACCCTGATAATTGTTGAGAAACTTTATGTATCTCTTCAAGAATTTGAACTTACCAAATCCAGAATTGTTAAAAACCAATATGATAACATTGGAGAAATAGTTTGGAGAGTTACTTATAAAGCAATCAAGGATTGGGACAATCACACAAACCATCTTTGTATGAAAAATTACGATGGATTGAAGACCGTGAAGGGGATATTAAAGATGCTGTGAGGAACACGATAAATTGATGGTGCATGCATTATGATGAGAATTATGAAAGGTCACTAGTACAGACTTTAACTGAGCAAGCTAGGAGAGAATTCATGTCGCTGCCTGCAGTAAGATCAATAATGCAGTCTTTGCAAAGAGTTTAGCTTCCAGAAAACGAATGGACAGACGAGTGTATGATATACAAGGAGAGTTACTCACCTGGATCAGAACCATACAGCTTGCCTTGCAGCCACAGTTTCCATTATGGCTGCATCGAAACTTGGCTTCTTAAAAACCCAAATTGTCCCATGTGTCGTTACAAGTTGCCACCAATGGAGTCCAAATAGATGTGATCTCTTTCTAGTAATTAAAATGTATTTTAAGATAGGTTAATACTGTCAAAAATTTATCTTTTCTCTTATGGCCAAACAATTCTAGCTATTAAATTTATTAATAGAATCATGGCACATTCCAACACTTTCTCTTTTCCAATGGAAAAACTAGTCATATTTAGCTTCATGATACTTGTATTCACAATGCAAGATTGAAAGGTCCAGCACTTCTTATGCCAGGGTAATTTTTGATCACACTAAAAAAATTATTGCTTTAATTCAAACGCCACAAGCTTTATAATTATATATGTTTATATATATATATATATATATATAAAAACTTTGTTACCCGATTATCTTAACAGAAACTTGGATGAAATTTGACAGACAAGATTAAAGAAGCAGAGCAGTCTGCAATTCAATTTAACAGATCGAGGACAAATACACATATTAGTCTAGAAGAAATTAATCATTAGAATAGTCTAATAAACAAGACTAATACATATAGAGACAGAAGATACAATAGTGTGATTTTCTAGAAAACCCATTTCTCAATCAATCGAAAATCCATTATTCCTTAATATAAAAACATCGTTAATCTTTGATTTTGTTACTTTGTTCTTCTTCTTCATCTTTTTAAATCAATTACCCATTAGTAAAAAGGGGCAGAGGGGGGCTAGGCGTGACCTCGATACAACACACAACCATTAGTGATATCAATCATAAGTGATATCACCCCACCAGAAGGTATAAACAATTATATTGCCTTCTGGAACGTACATAAATCTATGCTAGCTAACAAAGAAGTTGGATTTGTCATATTTACATCTAAGACTAGGCATCTTCCATTTATCTAATTGGATGCAGCCTCTAGCCTGTCTAGGAAGATGAGAAAGGGACTGAGTGAATCTGCCTAGAGGTGGGAGGCAATTTGGCTAACCAGTCAGCAACTTGATTCCCTTCCCGAAAATAGTAAGTTACTTGAATCCTAATTCTATTCTTGATACTTTTGATGTTGTCCATAACTTTTTTCAGCTTCATATTAGTGACAAGATTGTTGTTCAGCTTGTTGGTTATGATTGTGGAGTCTAGTTCGAGAGTGAAATTAGTGTATCCTTGATATTCACAATGCCTCTGCCATATTACTGCTACTACAACTGAACGAAATGGAAAATGCCATAACCATATCACCTCGACCATTCCATACAATTCCACCAATACCAGCCTTACCACTTTCATGTAAGTAACTACCGTCTGTATTGATTTTTAATACAGTCAGCTTGTAGGAAGCTCCAAGTAACCTGATGTAACTTTTGAAATGGCCTGAGCTTTTTTATTGTGAGACACAGAGTTGGCCAGTGATTGATGTCTTGCAAGTCTTTAAAATATTTCATCAATAC
>NW_025889268.1:0-2510 GCF_002878395.1 Capsicum annuum
AGTCAACTCTTTTAAACTTACCACCCCCAACTTAGGCATTTAGCCTTAATTTTAAATTTTATATTCAAGGAGGGTTGGTTTCAAGAGAGGGACACATTTTTGAATGGTACACAACTTTTAACGTGCTTTCTAAACAAATACAAAGGAACAAAGTGGGTAACTAGGGATAGCATCTATCCAAGGGTGGGTTTTTAGGCTCAAATGAACTTCCAATGTCATAAAGAGGCCTAAGATCATCTCACCAACCATGTACAATCAAAATTAGATTTGAGAGACTAATAGGGAAAAATCTAGATGGTATAGATACACGTGAGATTTGGAAAAATAAGCTCACCACACATGGAATACAAATTCAGCAAAGAGGCTCAATTTCCCCACCCGCCAGAGACAAAAATGGAGCATTTACAAATTTTCACAATCCAAAATTTCTGGAGTCACAAAAAGAGAAATGTTTTTATTACAAGGTCACTTACGCCCATGCCCTTGATTTTTGAAAAATTTTGGATGAAGAAGGGTGTTTGCTTTGCATTTGCACCATACATAATTTTCTAATGAAAGTTGAGCTATTGACAACGACCGTCCTCTACCACTTTAGACGGTATAGGTGAGTTTTATCAAAATTAAACCATTGCCGAGAAGTGAAATTTAGTTTTCACTTGTGCGGTGTTGAGTGTTACCTTGGGTATACCAGTGGTGATTGTGATTTACTTTCATTGTTATTTTTGATGTTTGATTAGGTAATCACTATTTATTATAAATAATCATTAGTCAAGGTGGCTTTGATTATCTTTGCACCAAAGACCATGAAAGTGCGATGCGTACCCCCCTTCCCACCGAGGGAAATAGAGTATTTTATGTCACAAGCGTAATGCTACAATTGATTCATTTGAAGGTATATTTTGGGGTCACGCCCATGAGGACCCAAATTTGCATTTGAATAATTTCGTAGAAGTTTGTGCCCCCTCTGATATTGCCATATATCTGAAGAGTCTATCCGATTGTGCCTTTCCATGGTCTCTCAAACGGGAAAGGCGGTGCTATTGCTATGATCTTTGCCCGCTGGTTCCATCACCTCATGGGTAAATATTAGGGAGGATTTATTAAGTAAATACTTACCACCTTCAAATGTACTATAATTACGGGATGACATTATTAACTTCTGCCAATTCCATGAAGAGTCATGGTATGAAGCTTGGGGAAGGTTAAAGGAGAAGCTCTTGAAATGCTCGAACCATGAGATATTCTAGAAGATGCTTTTGAAAATCTTATACAGGGCATTGGACAAACTTAACAAAGACATAGTAGATAATGCATCGGGTGGATCGTTTATTAAACATCAGATGTGGTCGCATCTAATGTGTTAGATTAGGTGGCAAGTTTATCTAGGGGTTGGGACATGACGGATGCTGAGGTGGCCATGACGGCTCCCTTATAATCTTTTGTGTACCAATATAGGAAAATTCAAGAGGAGCAAAGAGATGCAAACATGATTAAGGTAATGCCACACCTTGAGTTCCTTATTAAACATATGTTAGGAGTCCCAATTGAAAGTGAAAATAATATAAATGCAAGAAAGACAAAGCCATGTGAAAGTGTGGAGGAAGAGATGCTCGATGACAAATTGTCTATAGTGACTAAATATTCAGAAGGTTTCCACCTTACCTCTAAAGGGAATGGCAGGAATGAAGGTCTAAACAAGAATGGCAGGAATTAAGTCTAAACAATGAAAGTCAAAGAATGACACAATGTGAAAAGGAAGGGTGCATCAATAAAGAAATTTTGGCTCGAATCTTGATTAGTGTTGAGGGGACCAACAAAATAGTGATAGAAATGAGAAGTGATTTCTCCATGCTCCACCAAATGGTTGAATACCACTCAACCGCTATACAATAACTAGAGGAAAAACAAAATAAAATATCAATGTATCTCACGGAGAGAAAAAATGTAGAAATGCCAAGTGGGAGGATTGGATTGGGATAATTGAAAATTTTGAAACTTGGTGAAACCTAGAATTTGGGGAAATTTTTGGTATTTGAAATGTCAAGTTAAGTTTGGTGAAATTGAAGTGTAAAAGGGGAAGATTACCTTATTCTACATTTTCATGGATTTATTTGATAAATTTTTTTCTATCTACTTCATGAGTAGCTAAATTCAATAATCTTGGGATTATGTTGAACTAAGGTACAATTGTATTTAGGTTATGATGTGTTTGTGTAATTTCTAGTTGTTGATTATAGATTCCACTATTGCTTTGTTTAAATAGTTGGGATTTGTTGGTGAAAACCCCAAAAATCCAAAATGGGTTTGTTAGGTGAAAACCACAAACACTTGAAAGCTATCATCATCCTTGAAAGAGATATGCGGGTGAACTCTTAAGAACCCATAGCTTCCATGAAAGAGGGCTATATGGGGACAAAACAATTGTGAATAATTGAAGATATAGCTTACTATCTTTTCCAATCTTAGAAATAAAGGTATATGGAGAGTAGCTTATGTCATGGGTATCTTCC
>NW_025889269.1:0-2539 GCF_002878395.1 Capsicum annuum
TCCCGTTGCAATTCTCTAATGCGTATTTTTTGCTAATTTATTCTTCACAGTAGACAGCAAACCCGCCTTATTTTTCACTGACTAACGTCCTCAAGCTTTTGCGTTAAGCCTCCAACTTCTCTTTCCATTGCTTCAAATACACCACTATAAGAACTTATGGTGTCATCTCGTTCCTCTAGCTTCAGCTTCAGCTTCCCAATTGTTTTTCTAAATTCTAATTCAGTATTGAGAGTTGCTTCCAACTCATTTATTTTCAAAAGCAGTGAATGATTTTTACTTTTCATTGCAACTATTTTTTTATTTTGATCAATCTCATCCGCCATAATCTAACCTTCATTGTTGAAGAGAGAAAATGAAGAAAGTGAGGTAAAATTAATTTTAAATTTTTTTATTAAATTTATCTTTGATTTTTAAGCTTCTACTCAAAGTGAACATTTATTATTTTTCTTTAAGTAGCTTGATATTTCAAACGCTTCATATTTAGAACTAAAATAAGGAAAAAAAGTAAAAGTGATTATTCATTGTAAGAATATTATTACATTTTTTTTTTTGTAAAAAAATAGTTAAGAATATATAGTAAATATTTATTTGAATGGTATATTTCCTCCTATCTAAATAATTAATTTTAACAATCAATAAACAAAAAAATCATATTAATATTTAATCATAATTAAGTAATAAAAGTACATATGTATAGAAAATATTTACCATATATTCATTAATTTAATATAAATATTCAATTTAAATAATTTTTTTTTCATTATTAAGTATTGCTTTCGTTAGATGCAACTTTTCTAAAGATTGTGATTTCAAGTTGCACAAAATTCACTAAAAGTATATATTATTTATTTCTAAAACAAGAGTTATGTGTGCTAAGAGTATTAAGTACTCTAGCCTACAAGTATAATTTTTAATTAATGTTTCAAGAACTCGTACTCACTTATTACTGTCTTTCGTCCATAATGATTTATGTATGTTTTTTTTAGAAAAAAAATTAATAGCTTTAATTGTAAGAGTATTCATTTTATTTTTATTATTTATATTTTGTTAAGCATCTTACTTACTTAATACTATGCTCATCAATGTTAGAAAAAAAAAATCACACTGTCTTGTCATTTTTTAAAATATTAAATATACTGAAAAGAATTTAATTTGCTAACATAAATCATTTTGAATCTGAATGGAGTAATCTATAATCTATATCTATATCTATAATAATATATTAAAAGTGTGAAGATCCTTAGAAAAGTGATTTGAACTTTTTGCCCTTCATTAAAACACTCTCCAATAGATAAAATCATCTTTTTATTTATTTAATTATATTTATTATATTTTTAAGTAGTGAGTTTTAAAATATATGATGAATTTTACAAACTAAGAAATATTAAAAGATATGATAAGAATTATTAAGAAAATTAATAGTTTTGAAGTTCTAAAATATACGGTAAGAAGAGGAAAAATTGAAAAAGAAGTATAATTTTTTCGGCTAAAAAAAGACATGCACATTAACAGTCAACTTCCTTTTAAAGAAGAAGTGAAAATTGAGAGAAGTTCAAAAAGGAAAGAAAGAATAATAAAATAAGAAAAATATTTATTATTATAATAATAATTCAAAACCAACTAAGTATGTTAATTAAATTTGTCATTCACGTGTCATTTTAGTTTGGTAAAAAAGAACTGCATAATTTAATTATTTCCCTAATAATTAGGGGTTTGAAAGCAACTAAAATAATATATTGATTTTTTATTATTTGAGTTATGAAATTTAGGATTTTTAAATCAATTAATATTGAATAATTATTATTATTTATTTATTACTCTCTTATATATAGAAATAGAAAAATATCAATATCCTAAAATCCTTGAGGTATACTTCTAATCTCAAGCACCTTTTTGTTTAGTGAATTTTGCACTTTTTATCTTCAAGATTTAAGATAATTTTTTTCCTTCAAAATTTTATTGCATAACATGGTAATTTAATATTTGTTTTTTCTTCGCCATTGATATTGATTTTTCTTCTATTTTATTATTTTTCTTCGCCATCGATATTAATTCTTCTTCTACTTTATTATAATTCTTTTTGTTACTGTCAATTTATTATAAGTAGTTGTGTTATATTATTATGTTCATATATAATGTAGCTTTATTATTTAGAATATGTTTTTGTGCATCATTATCAATATAATTTTAATTTTTGATGTCAATAGCGAAATTTGTTTACTATATTTAATTTGCTACTCAATTATTAGTGTAATGGCGAATTATCATCATATTAATTTGAGATTTTTGAAAGAACATGCAAATTTCAAATTAATAGATAATTCATCATTACACTAACAATCAAGTAGCAAATTTTAAATTCTACTCTCTATGTTTATAAAAATATATCCATATTTATTATATAACTAATTAGAGTTGTAACTACTTAAATATATAAAGTAGGAACTGATAATTATTGTTTTATGTAGCATATTTAGGCTTGAACTACAAAGTCTCTTTGAGCTATGTAGAAACAAAACTTCTCTAGAGGACAATAATC
>NW_025889270.1:0-2918 GCF_002878395.1 Capsicum annuum
GCAAGTAATAATTTCATAGGTAAATCCCCAAGAATAAATTTCCAGCAACAAATCCCCAAATAATTTCCTAGGTAATAAAATCTATTACATAAATTTCCACCAAAATATCTCTAAGTAAATCCGTAGTATAAATTACCTAGAAATTTTTCTAAGGATTTAAAAAATATATATATTTGTCCATATACCTGCGGATTTACCTAGAGATAAAATACTCACCGATATATTTCCCGAGGTAATGTCGCAAGTAATACTTTCGCAGGTAAATTCCCAGCAAAATTCATAGCACAAAATCCCCAAATAATTTCCTAGGTAATAAAATCCATTACATAAATTTCCAGCAAAATATCTCTAGGTAAATTCGTAGTATAAATTACCTAGGGATTTTTCTACGGATTTAAAATATATATATATTTGTCCATATACCTATGGATTTACCTAGAGATAAAGTACCTACCGATATATTTCCCAAGGTAATATCGCAAGTAATAATTCGCAGGTAAATCCCCAAGAATAAATTCCCAGCAAAATTCCCAGCACAAAATCCCCAAATAATTTCATAGGTAATAAAATCCATTACATAAATTTTCACCAAAATATCTCTAAGTAAATCCGTATTATAAATTACCTGGGGATTTTTTCTACGGATTTAAAAAATATAGATATATGTCCATATACCTGCGGATTCACCTAGAGATAAAATACCCGCCGATATATTTTCCCAAGTAATATCGCAAGTAATAATTTCGCAGGTAAATCCTCAAGAATAAATCCCCAGCAAAATTCGCAGCACAAAATTCCCAAATAATTTCCTAGGTAATAAAATCCATTACATAAATTTCCACAAAAAATATCTAAGTAAATCCGTAGAATAAATTACCTGGGGATTTTTCTACTGATTTAAAAAATATACATATATATATATATATATATATATATATATATTTGTCCATATACCTGCGGATTTACCTAGAGATAAAATACCCGCTGATATATTTCCTCAGGTAATGTCGCAAGTAAGAAATTTGCACAATATGGCGCCAAATTTACCTACGGAATTTGTTGCAAATATATAGTTCGTAGGTAATATATTATAATATTGATGAATTTAATAATTTCGTAGGTAAATTCGCATGTATTTTCTACGATACTATTCTCTAGGTAAAATACCCAGGTAATAAGAAGTTTTCTAGTAGTGAACTCCCCTAACACAATGTCTCTGTCCTCCTTGTCATTCAAGAGTCTATGAAAATACAATTTCCATCTTTTCTGAATGTGAACGTCCTCCACCAATACTTTGCTATCCTTCCCCTTAATGCACTTTACTTGGTCAAGGTCACAACCCTTACGCTCCCTAGACTTAGCAAGCCTATACAACCTTTTTTCCCTGCCTCTCTCCTCTAATACTGCATATAAGTTATCAAATGCTACTGTCTTAGCTGCTCCTCTTCATCCTTACTCTCAACCAACTAAGCGTCCTAGATAACTTGTACTTCTTCCTGTTCACCCGCTGCTCCTCTTCATCCTTACTCTCAACCAACTTAGCATAAGTCGCCTTCTTTATCTCCACCTTCTTTTTAACTTCTCCAGTCCACCACCAGTCTCCCCAATACTGGCCAGACCGACCCCTTGAGACAGCCAACACCTCTCTAGTTATTATCCCACATATTATCCACACACCCTACACTTCCACGCCTCTATCCTCGCTACTTTTCTCCTATCTCCAGTGCACTAATTTGTGTCAAGCTATCCCACTTAATTCTGGGTCTACCTTTCTCGTCCCTTCTCTTCTTGCCCTTCTTAATAACCAATTCCATCACCAGAAGCCTATTCTTAGTTGAAAGATTCTTACCCAAAATGACCTTACCGTCCTTACATAATGCTCTAGCCTCCTTTCTAAGCAGCAAAAAGTCAATTTGAATTTTGGCTATCTTGTTTTGGAAGGTAATCAAGTGATCCTTCTTCTTCGAAAAGCTCAAATTCACTATCACCAACCCAAAAGCCCTCACAAAATCCAAAAGAGCAGCTCCCTCATCATTCCTATCTCCGAAACCAAAGCCTTCATGCATATCGTCATAGCCTTTAGACAATGATTCCCGCTGAAATTCCCAATGAAAATCTTCTCAGAGTTAGGAATGCCACTTACCACCTCATCCAAAACCTTCCAAAATCTCTTCTTCTCCTCCTCGTTTAAGACAAGCGCTACAAATGTTCAGAGTAAACCCTCCAATGACCAACTTAATAGTCATCAACCTATCACTAACCCTCTTAACCTCCACTACTTTCCCCCTAAGCTCTTCGTCTACTAAGATACCTACTCCATTTATACACCTCTCACTACTCGAGTACCATAACTTGTATGCATCCACATCCCCTAGCCTTATAACCTACCCACTTGGTCTCCTGAATACACGCAATATTGATCATCTTCTTTCTAAGAATCTCCACAAGCTCTATAGACTTACCCTGAAGGGTTCTATGTTCCAAGATCCTACCCTCAACCTATCATCTCTCGCACCACACTTACCCCTTCCCCTACCACCCCACACCTCATACCCCAAACCTAACCCAAGACCCCGACCCAACCCCAGCCCTCCTGGACATAACCCTAACCTAACATCAACCACCAAAGCCACTACTCAAAAACAACAAAGAATCAGCTCAACAAACAACAAAGCAATAGAATGTACACACAAAGCACACTAATACAAATTTTACCAATTTGTGGACTTGATTAATTCATCTCCAATTTCCATTTTACATTTTGGGGTCATTTGGTACGGGATGAGATAAATAAAAGTTATTTCATTAAATTAGTTATCCCATCATATATATTGTATAAATGGTGAGATTGAGAAATGATTACTCTTTATCCCCGTACCAAATGATTCCTTAAGTAATTTTATGTTTCAAATCATAGA
>NW_025889271.1:0-2279 GCF_002878395.1 Capsicum annuum
ATTCCTTATTTATCAAAATAGTGTAATTTATATACCATTTATGAGCTGTAACTATTTGCATCATCCCCAAGAAATAATCCTTTTTCAAATATTCTATTGGACTAAGTTTATCAATTTCATCATTTTCAGAGTATTCCAAATCCTTATCTTTTCCTTTTGAGGTAAAAGAAGTTTCAGGGATTTCAATAATCTTTTCTTCAAATTTCAAAATTCTATGATCAGAGATCATCTGATTTTGTTTTAAGGAAACAATTTCCCTTTTCAATTGTTCAACTTCGATTTTTAAATCAATAAAGGTAGTATCTCTACCTGGGGTTTTACTCAACGCAAGACGTCGATTAACTTCGGCTAATGAATAAGACATGTGATGATTATCAAAAGAGTTATCTTTAGAAATACTAGTATTAGCAGAAGTTTTTTGAGTAGCAAAATTAAGGATTTTTTCACGCAGTTTTTCATTAGTAACTTCTTTTAGTAATTCGAGAACATTTTCAGCAGTAAGAGTTTGAACATTTAAATCAAGATCTTCGAATTGCGCTTGAAGTTTATACATCATTTCATCACAATTGTAAACATCAATATCACAGTCATTACATTTATTAACCTGATCAAGCTTACTATTAGAATTAGGTAATTCAAAATCATATTCAGATGTAGAATCAGAGGTATATAATAAATTATAAACTTGGTCATGAACTTCTTCAGAAAGTCCTAAGGACTTGAGTTTTTGTAATTTGCAGTTTGGAGCTATATGACCATACTGGTTACACTTATAGCATTTAATTTTGGCTAATTCTCTTTTGGATCTATTTTTCGTGAATCTGGTAGACTTACGAAAGGATTTTCTAGTTTCACGTTCTTCCTTGGTTCTATGCCTAGAACGTTTATTTCTATAGGATTTATTAGGCTTGGAATATCTTTGGGGTTTTCGTACGAAGGGTTTATCCATACCAAATTGCTCACAAAAGTCTCCTAATTGGGATTTTTCTCTGAGTTTATCAAGCTTAATTTGTCTAGCTAATTTCAACTCGTTGCAAAGGGCTAAGCCTTCTTGAGTACAAGCAACAATAAGCTGACCATAAGTTTTTTCTGAATACTTGACTTCTCCATAAGATCCTCTAAGAGATTTTCTAACTCTTTCAGTAAATAAATGTGGAAGGCCATCAATGAATTTAGTTTTCCAATGGTCATACTTACTTTCAGGTAAATCCATAACCCTACTAAGAAATGTATCTTTATACCATCTAAATTCGCCTAAGTGTTTACATTTTAAACCATTAAGAAGGGTCCTAATGTTTTCATACTGATTAGTAAATCTTCCTCCAAAATGTTCAATAATTATAAACATAAGGGTATAGACAGCATCTGAACGTCCTGCCCGAAGAGGTCTGCCTAGATTATCTTTTTCGGGTTTATCATTGGTGGTATTAAAATTAGCCTCGCGTTTATCATCGTCCAAGAAATTATCTCACCAGCCTCGAAGTTCGCCAGTAAATCCCGCAACAATCATTTTATAAATTGTTGGGTAGGTGCGATTGGCCCGATTTTCTGGCGAAATAGTGGCTGTGGCAATAGTAGCATACATGGACATACGATGGATAAGAATAGAGATTTGTCGGTCAGATAATCCGTCAATATTCCATTAATAAATTGCTTCTCCACTATAAGAAGTATTTGTCCGATTCCATTCCCTTTCCTCTATCAGAACATCTTGAGGAGTTGGGCGTGGATAATATGCAGTAGACATACGGGGAATATTAGCGTATTTCTTTCCCGGTTGTTTCTTAATCATACCTTTTAGCTTATTTAGCTCGGAAGATATTACGTCTCCAGTATTTTGAGTAGACTCAATATTATCAGCAAAATTAGACTTAAGATTTTGTACAAAATCATCAGAAATATTAAGAGGTTGAATGTTTAAACGAGAGAATTTTTTATCTAAGAGTTTCTCTAATTGGGAAACTTTTTCAAATCCCTCTATTTCAGGAGGTCTTTGAATACAAGATTTTGATAAAATATATCCTTCTTCATCAGTGATTTTAGAAGTAGAAGAAATGTTAGATGAATTCATCTGGGTGCTAAGTTTGTTAACTAACTCAATTAATTCGTCAAGTTTTTTATCAAGAGAGGAAATGTGTTCTCCTAAAACCTTAACATAAAGACTCAAATAATTATTTTGGGCGATAAGGTTATTTATTTCAGAAACAGTAATTTTTCCCACATCTTCACTGGCAAACTTTTGAAAAGCAGAAAAAGTCATGCCAGTATTATTGGGCAAT
>NW_025889272.1:0-3027 GCF_002878395.1 Capsicum annuum
AACAGCCTTCAATGTCCCTTTTGGGCATTACGAATGGAATGTTTTGCCTTTTGGACTAAAAAATGCTCCCTCTGAGTTTCAGAATATTATGAATAACATTTTCAATGATTATTCTTACATAACAATTGTTTACATTGACGATGTATTAATTTTCTCTGACAACATTGATTCTCATTTTAAGCATCTCAATACTTTCTTTAAGATCATAAAATTAAACGGTCTTATTGTAAGTGCTAAGAAGATGAAACTCTTTCAAACTTCCATCCGCATTTTGGGGCATGATTTGCATCAAGGGAGTCAAAAACCTATTTGTAGGGCTATAGAATTCTCTACCAAATTCCCTGACGAAATTACTGATAAAACTCAACTCCAAAGGTTCTTAGGAAGCCTCAATTACGTTGCTGATTTTATCCCCAATATTAGGCAGGTCTGTGAGCCCCTTTATAAGTGTCTTAAGAAAAACCCAGTTCCTTGGAGTTCTGCCCAAACCAATGCCATCATAAAGATTAAATCTTTAGTTAAAAATCTTCCCTGTCTAGGTATCCCCAATCCTGATGCCTTTATGATTGTAGAGACTGATGCTTCGGATATAGGATATGGAGGTATCCTGAAGCAAAAGGCAGAGGATAAATCCCCTGAACAATTAGTTCGATTCACCTCTGGAGTATGGAATACAGCCCAGAAAAATTACAGCACCGTCAAAAAAGAAATTTTCTCTATAGTGCTATGTATCACCAAATTTCAAGATGACCTTGTTAACAAGGAATTTCTTCTTCGCGTTGATTGTAAATCAGCTAAAGAAATTTTACAAAAGGATGTTAAAAATCTTGTTTCCAAACAAATATTTGCTAGATGGCAAGCTCTCCTATCTAGCTTTGATTTTCGAATTGAGTTTATTAAAGGAGAACATAACTCCCTTCCCGATTTTCTAACAAGAGAATTTTTACAGGGCCATGAGACCAACAAATCCGGGCAATAGCCCCAAAACCGAACAACAAAGAATGGCTAGACCATTCGATTCTCCAGCTCCACTAAGGCCTACAGCTCCGCAGAGGCCTACGATCAAAACAGAAGCCCAAAACAAATACTCTGCTTTGACAGAAGTCTAGTTTCCTAAGCTCCCGCCGCCAATCCCGACGAAATTGGTCAACCTAAAGACAAATTTACCCCTCAAAAAAGGGGCCTCAACAAGCTCTTCCTCGGTTCAAACCAAACAAAGTTACGCCATGAAGGCTCCAGAAACCGTCGCACAAGCAGTTGATCCCACAGTAGTCAAAGCTACTCCGTCCTCTCCTACTAAGGAAGAATTTAAATTTATTACCACTCAAGTAATGCCCATCATCGCTTTAGACAAAGCTTATGAGGGCTACCCAATCAATCAGCTAATCAAGCCGGTATACAACAACAACAACTTTGTGGACACTGAAGATCCACTCAAAACTCGCCGATTCTATGAAGCTATTTTAGTCGATACAGACTCCATTGAGGTTGAACATTCAATGGACAATCGTAATCCAGATTATATTAGCTATTCAAAGTTTACCATCAAGAGGGTATTAACCCCCTTCAATTGGTTTGTAGATCATTTACATACTCCAGTTGCCTTGTCAATGCCACACCGGCCTCAGACATTTAATTGGTATGACTACAAGTCAGCATGGTTCAACTTTCTATTTGTTCGTCCAGGACATACATGGTTTGTAAAATATTGCCCTGCCATGATGGAAGCCATCATACCCCGATGGTTTTATGAATGGTGGATTTGCTTTGGAGGAACCAAAGGAGTTCTCCCTCAACAATTCCATAACAGGCTTCCCGACTTCTTAGTTAAGGAAGGTTGCTCCACATTACCAGAGCACATTCAAATGTGCAAATTTTTTATTAAGAAACGAATATCTTATATCATATCCTGGAACTTCTCTAAAGAAGAACAGCATAGGATTAAATACTTGTCAAAAGAAATCAAGATTAAAGGTTGGACTCCCAAGCCTACCGCCTCCAGAACTCCTGACAAAGGGATACCTGCAGCAGCAGCATCTCCTCGCCCTTCCTCTTCCAAGAAGGTTCTCAAAGAAAAACTAAAGCAAGCTTTGGCCAAATTAGACGGACCAGACACTGCTGATGATACAGAAGAATTAATGCAACTTATTTCAGAAGCCTCTTCTACCGGTAGTAGCAATGACAATGGCGATATGCTAGATCCCCAAGGGATTGCTATGGCCTACCTTGATCCCTATTATGAATAGGAAAATGACCCTTCAAAAAGATAGAGGTCCAAAGGACCGGAATTATCTTTTCGAAAGGGCAAATTACTATTCCTAACAGGAATCTAGGACTACAGCTGTCCGAAGCACTCAGTCTGCTTTTCAAAAGCAACCACTACTTTTTAAAAGAAGGGAACCCACTCACTTTTGCTTTCCAAAAAGCAACTCCGCATTCTTGTCGGCAGAATTATATCCGTCCACCTGTATGCTAGATATTACACTTGATGTATCCCTTTGGCCTATATAAGGCTTTGTTTTCCTTTAGAGAGAGCATTCAGAAATTTCCCCACTTTAGAAATTCTCTGTGCCCAATCTCCTGTCTCTTGTAATGCTTGTAATGCTTTTCTAAATAAATCTGTAAGTTTTATTGCTATTTTCTATCTTTTTACTTATTTCAAACACGCTTTTACTTATTTCAAACACGCTTTTAACTTAGAGTTTCTACGATCCGTTTATTGGACTCAAAATAAGTCAAGTTCCAGTGGTTAGATCTTTGCTAGAAGAGTTTTCAGGAATTGAAGGGTCGACTCACCTCAACTCCAGTTTTAGCTCTTCTAGATGGTTCAGACGGTTTTGTAGTTATTGTGATGCATCCAAAGTGGGTTTAGGTTGTGTCCTCATGCAATATAGTAAGGTCATAGCCTACGCCTCCAGACAGCTTCAACCCCATGAGAAGAATGATCCTACTCATGATCTTGAATTAGCAGCCGTAGTATTTGCCTTGAAGATTTGGAGGCATTATTTATACGCTGTTCATGTATAC
>NW_025889273.1:0-2641 GCF_002878395.1 Capsicum annuum
ATCTTTCCATGGGTCTAAGTCTGATGAGGACCCTCAGGAGTTCATTGACCAAGTCCAGAAGGTCATCGACATCATGGTTGTTACTTCTATTGAGAGTGCTGAGTTAGATGCCTACCAATTATAGAATGTTGCTCATAATTGGTACAAAAAGTAAAAGTTTGAGAGGTTAGATGATACAAGCCTTATCAAGTGGGAGGAATTTGTCACAGACTTCTTAGACAGATTCTTTCCCCAAGAGCTGAGGGAAGCCAAAGTTCTTGAGTTCATCAACCTCAGGCAGGGGAATATAACGGTTAAGGAGTATTCTCTCAAATTTACTTAGCTAGTCAGGTATGCTCCTTATGTGGTTGTAGACAATAGAGCTAAGATGAGCAAGTTCGTGTCAGGGGCCAATGATAGCATGGTAAATGAGTGTAGGTCTGTGATGTTCATCGGTGATATGACCTTAGCCAGACTAATGGCCGATGCCCAATAAGTAGAAGAGTAGAAGTTTAACACTAGGGAGAGGTAGAACAAGAGAGCAAGGTCAGGTAATTTCAACTTTGCTCACCCCAAGTTAGATAGAGGAAATCGTTCACAGTTTCTCTCCAAGTTAG
Source organism: Capsicum annuum (assembly GCF_002878395.1). Taxonomy (NCBI): domain Eukaryota; kingdom Viridiplantae; phylum Streptophyta; class Magnoliopsida; order Solanales; family Solanaceae; genus Capsicum; species Capsicum annuum. The sequence goes on from NW_025889273.1 coordinate 597, forward strand.
CCGTTCCAGCTCCTTCCTCTTCCAGCGCTCCAGTGCCAAAGTTCAGAGACGGTAATAGAAACAAAGCTCCAGGCTCTAAATATCAGGGCAGTGTTAGCAGTGCCCGAACGAATCCCCTTTGTCAGACTTGTGGTAAGAACCACAAGGACATTTGCAGAGCCGGTAGTGATGTCTATTTTGGTTGTGAAAAGCTAGGCCACAGGATTAGAGAGTGTCTGCAGTCAAGTCTTTCGAGTCAGTAAAATCATTCTACAGCTCAGTCCAGTCGCCCAAACCAGCAGGGTGCCATTTCCAGTGCTACCAGTAGGCAACACCCAAATAGACTCTATACTCTTTAGTCTTGGCAGGCTCAGGAAAATTCTCCTGATGTTATTACTGGTACGTTACAGATTTTCCATGTTCACGTTTATACTTTGCTAGACCCAGGTTCATCTTTGTCTTTTATTACTCCATACATAGCAGGCGATTTTGGAATTAGTCCCGAAGTCCTAGCAGAGCCCTTCTCAGTCTCTACCCCAGTGGGTAAAACCATCATAGCCCGGTGAGTATACAGGAACTGCCCGGTTATGATATCTCAGAAATCCACGTCAGCAAATTTAGTGGAGTTATAGATGACTGATTTTGATATCATTCTTGGCATGGATTGGATTCATTCCTGCTATGCCACAGTCGACTGCAGAAAAAGGATAGTTCAGTTTTATTTCCCAAATGAGCTCATCCTAGAGTGGAAGGGTAGCATTTTAGCGTTCAGGGGTTAACTTGTTTCCTACTTTTGGGCAAGGAAAATGATTTCTAAGGGGTGTGTGTATCATCTCGTGCATGTTAAAAATTCCAGTTCTGAATCTCCCAGCCTTGAAATAGTCCCTGTTGTTAATGAGTACTCAGATGTCTTTCCCGAAGATCTTCCAGGCATTCCTCCCAATAGGGAAATAGACTTCGGCATAGACCTTTTTTCGGATACTCAACCTATTTCTATTCTGCCATATAGAATGGCACCAGCAGAACTCAAGGAACTGAAAGATTAGTTAAAGGATCTCTTAGATAAGGGATTCATCAGACCCAATGTTTCCCCATGGGGTGCGCCAGTATTATTTGTGCGCAAGAAAGATGGTTCTCTCAGGATGTGTATTGATTACCGTCAACTCAACAACGTCACGGTCAAGAACAGATATCCTCTTCCCAGGATTGATGATCTATTTGACCAACTTCAGGGTGCCAGTTACTTCTCTAAGATAGACCTCAGATTGGGCTATCATCATCTCAGAGTTAGAGAATGTGACATTTCGAAGACAGCTTTTCGTACTCGGTATGGTCACTTTGAATTTTTAGCCATATCATTTGGTCTTACCAATACCCCTGTAGCTTTTATGGATTTGATGAACCGTGTGTTCAAGCAAAACTTGGACATATTTGTCATAGTCTTCATAGATGATATTCTGGTCTATTCTCACACAGAGCGTGATCATTCAGACCATCTCAGGATTGTTCTTTAGACTCTTAGGGATCACCAATTCGCTAAGTTCAGCAAGTGTGAATTTTGGATAAGATTAGTAGCATTCCTTGGCCATATTGTGTTCGGTGATGGCATTAGAGTAGATCTTTAGAAAATCGAGGCAGTAAGAAACTAGCCCAGACCCATATCTCCATCAGATATTAGGAGTTTTTTAGGTTTGGATGGCTATTACAGATGGTTTGTTGAGGGATTTTGTTCTATTGCATCTCCCATGTCCAGATTGACTCAGAACAAGATTAAGTTTTAGTGGTCAGATTCATGCGAGAAGAGATTTCAAGAATTGAAGACTCTACTCATCTCCGCTCCAGTTCTAGCTATTCCAGATGGTTCAGACGGTTTTGTAGTCTATTGTGATGCATCCAGAGTAGGTTTAGGTTTTGTCCTCATGCAGCATGATAAGGTCATAGCCTACGCCTCCAGACAGTTAAATCCATATGAGAAGAATTATCCTACTCATGATCTTGAATTAGCAGCGGTAGTTTTTGCCTTAAAGATTTGGAGGCATTATCTCTATGGAGTTTATGTAGATGTC
>NW_025889274.1:0-1034 GCF_002878395.1 Capsicum annuum
GACTAAGTATAAAAACAAAACCTTATTTAAAATACAAAATCCCCTTTAAGGTTCCTGCACTTAACCAGTTCCAAGTTACTAATTTACAAACTAAACCACATTCAAAACACAAAATCTCGTTTAAAGTCCCTACAATTAACAATTGTTAAGAGACTAAGTGTCAAAATCAAACCACATTCATAACACATAATACCCGCTAAAATTGCTATACTTAACCATTTTAAAGAAACTAACTCACCAACCAAACCAAATTTAAAACCAAAAATCTCCTTTAAAGTCCCTAAACTAAACTATTTTCAAATGATTAAGTATAAAAACAAAACCACATTCAAAATAAAAAAATTCCCTTTAAAGTTCCTACACTTAACCATTTTCTAGTAACTATGTATCAAAACAAAACCACATTCAAACTACATAATCTCCTTTAGAATACCTACACTTAACCATTTTCAAGTAACTAACTCACCAACAAAACCACATTCATAACAAAAAATCCCCATTAAACTCCCCACACTTATCTATTTTCAAGTGACTAAGTATAAAAACAAAACCTCATTCAAAATACAAAATCCCCTTTAAGGTTCCAGCACTTAACTAGTGCAAAGTTACTATGTTACCCTCTAACCACATTCGAAACACAAAATCCCATTAAGGTCCCAACAATTATCAATTTCAAGTAACTAAGTTACCAACCAAACCACATTCAAAACAAAAACTACTTTTTAAAGTCCCTACACTTAACCATTTTCAAGTGACTAAGTCACCAACCAAACCACATTAAAAAGTAAAAATCCCTTTAAAGTCCCTACACTTAACCATTTTTAAAGTGACTATATATCAAAACAAACCCACATTTAAAACAAAATAGCCCTTTTAATGTACCTTCAATTAACCATTTTCTGATGATTAAGTATCAAAACAAAACCACATTCAAAATACAAAATCCCCTTTAAAGTAACTACACTTAACCATATTTAAGTAACTAAGTCACCAACCAAACCACATTAAAAACATACAATCCCCTTTAAAGTCTC
>NW_025889275.1:0-2940 GCF_002878395.1 Capsicum annuum
ACACACACAATTAGTTTATGAAAAACATCAAAACAACACTTAAAAAGCAATAAATTTAATGAAGTTAAACATATACCTACGGCTAATAAAAGAAACTCCAAAGTGCAAAGAAGATACAAATTATATAGAAAATAAATGGAACAAAGACTCCAGAATTATTTGAATCCTTGTTTGACTAATTAAATTTTACCTTATATATGAATTTTAATGTATTTTGACTTTTTATTTGAGCTTGTTTAGTCCGCTAATTGTTATTGCCACTGATTTTGTCTTTTAATATATAGGTTTACTTTAAGAAATAAATTGAATTAAATTTATAAAGAGTTTCCAAGCTTAACCAAAATTAGAACCATACCAAAATATTAAGATTTTTTACCTAGTTCAAATAAGCAAGTAGTTAGTATAATTAATTTTTGTTAATTTTAAATTATTAAATGTAAGAAAAATAGTAAAAAGACGATTTTGTTTAAAGTGGAGTGTTTTAACAAAGGGTAAAAAGTTTAAATCATATTTCTAAGGGTCTTCACACTTTTAATATTATATATATATATACACACACATATTATAAACATCAAAGAAAAAGATATAAGTTGTTAAAAAATTAAATATTTCTGAAAGTTTGAATGTTTCAAATAAGGATATAAACATCAAAGAAAAATATATAAGTTGTTAAAAAATTAAATATTTCTGAAATTTTGAATGTTTCAAATAAGGATATTGACGTATTAGTAATAATTATATCCAAAAATTTCTCCACCGAACAAAAGAGCACTTTTAGGCGTTGAACATCCGGTTCATTCATTCTTTTCATCATACGTAAATATTTTATCATGAATTTCATGACTGAAATTTTTCATATCTTTAACTCCCGAATCATTCATTACAAAATTAATCTCTAAAGCCCTTACTGCCAAAATACGTACACATGCCTACACCAGTAGCAACTTCTCATTTATCCAGCAAATCTTGGTTATCCCTCATCGACATCATGGAATTCTTTCAACTTCCTTTCCAAGCTTCAAAGTTTGTATCTTCCCACATTGCAATCTATCATAGACTTCTGTTAGAATTGATAAATTTCTCAATCTATCATTAATCAGTCGCATATCTCATCAGTTAATACTGTGTCATCTACAAATAATATATACCATGATAAATGCACGATTAACCATTATTCAAAATATATAATATTAAAATATAAAATCTTGAATAAAAGTTAAAGGAATAGTTGTTGTAATTTGTAAGCAAGTTGTGCAATTACAAATATATGTGTTTATTCTGCAAACATGCAATTTTCTCATTTAAGGAGTCACTCCTATATATTCTGATCTAACATGGTACGGTTATTAAACTTCTTAACTCTCGACTCAACAGATCTTCGCTCCAGCTGTAACTTTCAACTAACGACAATTCGAAAATGGAAAGCTACTAGAAAAATTGAATCATGAAAAAGTGCAAACCTGAAAACTGAATTTTTTCAAATCGGCTAAAGGTCTCTTTAAGATGATGATCTGTAAAGTTTCATAATAAATCTATGATACTTTCATATACAATACAACTGGTTCTTTGGTGAATTTTTTTCAGTCTCTTTCGTCACAAAACCTCTGAATTGATTGTATCATCGATAGAGAATTCAATTTGAAACTCAGAACCGCCACAACTTCAAAACACAAGCGAAGAATCTTCTTTGTATTTATCTACCGACAACTATTTTATCCGCTATTTAGGATGTAAAACTATCGAGTTAGTGAATAAAAATGCTAGTGTCAAATATGTAACAATATGCAATTATCAAGGGAGAAAAAACGTACCAAAAAGAATATAATGATATTAAAAAAAAATCACATATCAGAATTTAAAATAAATGACATTCTAATCACATAATTAATGGCAGTGTCCACTATAATGCAACGACCACAAAGATATTCGCAAAGAAATATATATTAATAGCTGAGAAAGAGAAATAGTAGCGAGATTTGAGAAGCATACCATGAAAATTTCTCAGATTTTGATTTTATATTAGACTTATGAACCTAGAATAAAAAAGATTTGTAGTGTTTGTCACTAACTTCTTCATAGCCCATGATTGGTGTTTCTGTTGCTGTGTCAAGGATTGCTGCTATCTCTATTCAAACCTTTGATACGAAAGATCAATCAACACTAAGAATCTTTTTTTCAACTATGTTGCATATGAGTAGCACAATTCTCTTTGTAATAGCCTCTATCTCAATTTATTATACTAATAATCATTATTTAAGGTTGTATATGTATGATACTAACAATTTAAACATGAAAATATGAAAAAAATTATGTCACGTAGGACTCTACTCACTTAAAAACTAAACTCACAAGAATCAATCACAAAAGAAATCAAAAAAAAATATAAAAAATTCTATCATTATTCACGTAGACATGCAAGAAGAGGAAGATAGTTAGAGGAAGAGGAAGAATATAGAAGGGGATTAATCAACATTAATGCAATATTAAAATTTAACGTGTCTTATTTTAGGAGTCTACATTAATTCTCGTAAATACTTTGTATACTATTTTTCTTAACCATATATTCAAAGATTCCTTAATTGCAAATATTATAAAATTTATTAATAATTTAAGGAGCTACATTTTTTAGTAATTCTTACCGTACATTTTAGAACTCAATATTTTTTTTTTAACAAAAAGGGAGTACAACCTAAACAAAATAGGAGTTGTTCGTGCACAAGCTCTCATATTAGATTTAAGAGCCTTATTTTTATTATATATTGATTATGACCATTTAATGGTTTATAATTTTATTAATTAAGTAAAAAGAAAAAAGAAAAGAACGTCAATAATTTTCATATATTTCAATTCTAGATTTAGAAAAATTCTGACTCTTCTAATACCAATAAAATTTACGACTCTCCTAATATTTTCATATATTTCAATTCTCTATTTTAAAAA
>NW_025889276.1:0-1792 GCF_002878395.1 Capsicum annuum
ATTAATTTCTTGCACTACTACAATGAGTGAAGTTAAATTACTTTAATAATAACGCCAATAATACGCCATTAAGCATTAAAAAATTCGTCAAAAGTTAGTAGTTTTGGTCCAAACTACAATGTATTTAACTTAAGAAATTCATTTAACATTTATAAATTATTAATTTACAAAATGAATAACTCAAAACGAATAATTAGAATTCAAAACTCATAAATTTTAAATTTTGAATTGGTATTTCTTTATGAGTGAAAAACTTCTTATTGGTATCACTCATAATCACAATATCAGGTACTAAGTTCTTGAAATCTGAAATAGTTATATACAAAAAGCATTTGGTTAATTGCCTTCAAAGTAATATTGGATTTTCTATTGTAAAGTAAACTTTATTCGCTATAATAGAAATATCATAAAATTATTAGGCATAATACGTAAATATGTCCTTTAACTTGTCCTCAAATTACATATATGACCTCCACTTTGGGTGTGCACAGGTAGATACTTAAAACTTGTAAAAAGTTGAATAAGTAAACACACTGTCATATGTGACATACTACACGTAAGACACCACATAGGAAAAGAATTGACCATGTAGGACGCTACATGAACATATGTATCTACTTGTGCAACTTTATAAAAGTTTAACTGCCTGCTTGTCCATACATAAAGTTGAAGGTAAGAAATATGATATGAGGTTAGGTTAAAAGGCATGTTTATGTATTGTGTCAAACTATTATGATTGCTATTATCATGACATATTACATAAACAGGACCTTAAACTTGACACCAAATTATAACTATGACCTTTAACGTTGTCAGTGCACAAGTAGACCCTTAGAGGCTTTAACCCTGAAGCACGTAGATATCATAAATTTCTCCATTAAATATGACTTCTTTGGTTGGTTAACGCATTAGATATTTACCTAAACCAGTAAGTCCTTGAGCGGATCTCACGTTAGCCTCAAGGAGTTAGTTTCTAACTATAAAAGTAAATGCTTGAACTTGAAATATTCTCTGGTCCAGTAGATTCGTAAAATTCACTAGGATTACCGGTATTATTGAACTAGGCAAAACAACAAGCAACGAGACCAAAGATGGTTATAGTGCAAGATAAATAAGCCTCTCCAGATCATACTAATGCACATCGAGCCCATGCAAAGGGTTTGGTTAAGATATGTGAGATTCCATCAAATATACAAAAGGAACCTAACCATGTATACATATCCTTCGATTATATCTTCTAGAACCCCCCCCCCCCCCTCCCCTCCCTCCAAAAAGAGATTTTAGTAAATAATCAAATATGATGGTCGGGGTAAGGGTCAAGTTAGTAATTTTTCTTACATATCTCCCTTCCAAAGCCCAGATATCATATACGCCGCCAAAACAAAAGGCCTTGAATACTAGAAAAAAGGCATCTATACCTAATAAGATTAAATGAATACTTAAAATTGTGGTCATTTTATTTTGATCTTTTTAGACATAATCAAAGAAGAAAAAAGATTCTTCAAGCGCCTCAGGTCCCAAAACCGCATGATAAATTCCACCAAGGTCCCAAAACCGCATGATAAATTCCACCAAAATCCAATAACAGAAAAGAAATTAAATAAAGTCCCTCCAACCTAGAGTAGCTAGGTGGGGAAGTAAAATCTATAGCTTACTGCAAATATTAACCATAAACTAAATATTTCATTAATTACACCAAAATTATTAATATTTTTTTCTTATACATCCAATCAAGTGCGCTGCAAATATTAAGGATCATACCTCTTGTTAATGGCATTAATGATATATATAT
>NW_025889277.1:0-1128 GCF_002878395.1 Capsicum annuum
ATAAGAAGTATTTGTTTGATTCCAATCTCTTTCCTCTATTAGAACATATTGAGGAGTTGGACGTGAATAATAAGCAGTAGACATACGGGGAATATCAGCGTATTTTTTTCTCGGTTGTTTTTTAATCATACCTTTTAGCTTATTTAGCTCGGAAGAGATTACATCTCCAATATTTTGAGTAGATTCGATATTATCAGCAAAATTAGACTCGAGATTTTGTACAAAATCATCAGAAATATTAAGAGATTGAATGTTTAAACGAGAGAATTTTTTGTCTAAGAGTTTTTCTAATTGGTCTAATTGAGAAACTTTTTCAAATCCTTCTATTTCAAGAGGTCTTTGGATACAAGGTTTAGATAAAATATAGCTCTCTTCGTCTTTGTTTTTGGAAGTAGAAGGAATGTCAAAGGAATTCATCTGGGTACTAAGTTTGTTAACTAACTCAATTAATTCGTCAAGTTTTTTATCAAGAGAGGAAATATGTTCTCCTAAAACCTTAACATAAAGACTCAAATAATTATTTTGGGAGATCAGGTTATTTATTTCAGAAACAATAATTTTTCCAACATCATCACTGACAAATTTTTGAAAAGCAGAAAAAGTCATTCCAGTATTATTGGGTAATATAAAGGAAGACTGAGGAGGATAAAGTGCCTGAGTAATTTTACCGTCAGAATTTTGATAAGATCTTTTAATTATTTTGATATATGACGGCAAATATGCAGACATGAACCATGGTAAAAAAATGATTTTATTATGTAAGACACATATTTCATAGAATTCTTCAGAAATATTTCGTAATTCATCAGGATTATAAGTTTCAAAAAACCATGTCCTAAAGGTTTTCCATGTTTCAGAAAAAAATTCTTTCTGAATATATTTTCTTGTCTGAGAACCAGGACTAAAATCAATAAGTTGTGTCTTCATAGTTAAACAGAATTGATATCAAAATCCATCTCAGATGGGGTAGGATTTTCATTATCAAAATCTTGAACAATATTAGTTTTGGAGTTGATTTTTATCTTTTCTACACCTTTAGATGTAACATGCGAATCTGCAGAATTAATAGTATGCAAGGATGCCGCTCGATTTCTAGCTGGACCATAATCAGGTTCAGTAGGTTCGATA
>NW_025889278.1:0-1812 GCF_002878395.1 Capsicum annuum
ACGTTTTGTCCCCCTTGATTTTCAAATCAAGTATTCCCTTTGAAATTCTTATTAAAAAAAGTTGCCCTTTTTGGCTCGGGAATCATATATATACTGTAACTCCTTTCAATGTTTCAAAAACAAAGATGAAAAATATAATTGGATTTGGACCTTTTGTTTTCAGTTCATCCCTTCAAAACTTGGCCCAATATGGGTATTTGACTAAAATTAAGTTAATTTCCCCTTTGAAGATTAAGAGCTGGCACAGATGATTAATTTCCAATATGAGAAAATTGATTTCTTTCACATTTTTTAAAAAAATTTAGCTAGAGCACTCTAATCAATTTTTTTTTTTTTTTTTTGGATGAGGGGATGAATAAAAATTGCTTCATCATAGTAAAATACTATTCCAAACACTAAGAAAATGGCAACTTACACTGATCACTTTTTAGCTAGGTACTCTTCCGAAAAATAGCCACTCTCGAGGAATTTCAAATTTCATAGGTGAAAATGACAACGTCCTAATTAAGTTTCACCTATGATATTTAAAATTTTATAACAATGATTATTTTTCAATTACCAGAGCTCAAATAGTAAACTTTACTCTTATTAATTGGCCCATAAGCCTACTTATCTGAACGAATCTCTTGTTGGGCTGTCTAGTTCTAGGCCTCTTCACAGTTTAATGTCAGGCCCTTACAGCTTGATCAGTCTCTTTTCAAATAATTGGCCCATAAAGATAGGCTTATCTACATTTTATGAGAGTTTTCATTCATACATTTCGAGACCAATATCATCTATAGTCAATTTTTCAGTATTTTTTTATGATAGAACTAGTCGAGAGAATGGTACATCGGTGTGAAAGTTCATTCAGATTAAGGTTTTTATGTACTTTCGTTATGGAGGGTGCGGGCAGAAGGGATGACATAGAATAGTGCATTGCCTATTTATCGTTTTTGCACGGATATCAATAGTATTTGATAAACCTAATATAAATATAATTAATTATTGAACTAATTTTATTTGTACCGATAGAGTATAAAATTAAGAATTCTAGATGCTCGACAAAGAAGAAATAAACAACTTGTGACTGTGACTTTCAAAATAATGAAAAAATAATAGTAATAATTTTAGTTGACGTCTTTGACTCTTTTGAGACAACTTTGCATGTAACAAGCCGTTACTTTTACGGCATTGACATTTGGAATACATACAAATTACAATCATGAAGTGCATATATTTTTCTAACTTACACTTCTTTTTTTAGAAAAAAAAAATAAAAAATTATAACGAGTTTGTAGAAATATTTGGAAGAAAATCATATAATGTGACTCCTCATTATACTCCAATCATACATCTTATAATAAAAGTTCGTTTTACATTAATTTGAAATTTGTTGTCCGCGCTAATTTCCAACACCACTAGTTATTTGTTTTATGCTTAGTCATTCGATAGTTAAAATTCACTATACTCGCTAATTTGGACTTCAAAAACTTACACCTAATGATCTTGAAATTGGTGATTTTAAACTTTTGGTCCTGACTTATCTCATGGATAAAATTTTAAGTTTAACAATCAAAGCAAAGTCAAAAGTTTAAGTTTATCGACCTCCAATTTTATTTTTGTAAACCACCTTTAGATTCGTCCCAGATATATATGAACTTAGATCCATTCTTTGAAAAGTAATACCTAAATGCAACCTTTCTGATTTTTTTTTTTTTTTAAATTCTATTATTGAAATTTTGAAAGGAGAGTGTTACAACATTGATAAAAAAAATTTATGTACGACTAACGACTTACACGTAAATCACAGGTCCTAGTTGTGAAATCATG
>NW_025889279.1:0-6851 GCF_002878395.1 Capsicum annuum
TATATATATATATATATATATATATATATATATATATAATTTTAATCATATATAAATAATATAATTTTTCATTGAAAGGAGTTCGAACGAACCCCTCATTAATTGCTAGCTCCCCTCCTACAACCACGTGTCACAAATCTAGAGTCCTACTGGAGGAATTGGGTGGAGGGCTTACGAGAGAGGAGCTGGCTCAGTCAATCTATTACATGCTTAAAAGTTAAATGAGATATTTACGGTTTTTTTTATATCAAGTACGATAAAACGGAAGAAATTTCTGTGTATTACTTAAGAGAAATTATTTGTCAGCTGAGGCCAAATGAACAAATTCACTTCCCTCTACTTGAGCAAATGGGCATATGCCAAATGCTGAAAGGATAACTTTTATTGGTTATGTCAATCACAAAATAAAATTTCTCACCCAGTTACGTCATTATAAATAGGGGTGGGCGTTCGGTTGGTTCGGTCTGATTGTTTAATATCGGTTCGATTTATCGGTTTTTGGATTGACAAAAATGACAACCATAACCAAATCAAAATAAAATTGATTTGGTTCAATTTCTTCAAATTCGGTTCCGTTATTTCGGATTTTTATTTCAATTTGAAATATTAAAATAGAGAGCGGAGAGCCTCTCTTTTTCATAACTGAGCATTTAAAATTAATGATTTTTTTTAAGAAAAATAATTTTTTTCAAATCTATTTTTCATTCCCAAATATAAATAACTATAAGTAACTCAATATGAATGAAACGAAATAAAATTATCATAAGCTTAACATAATAGATAACGTCATTGATCATTATATATAAATTTCCATAAATAGTCCTGTCCACAAAACAAACACAAAACTCATAAATTTCTCGTGAATTGCTTAGTGAATGGTAATATGTTTACTGTTTAGGGATTTAGGCGCGGAATTTGGATTACTACAATGTATATATAATTAATATAATTATATTGATAATATATATTATTTTATATATATAATAAATTAATAATACATATATATATATTATAATATTATTTATAAAATTTCGGTTTTCGGCTTTTCAGTTTAATCGAATTTTTTTTTAAGAAAACCGAAAACCGAACCGTTTAACCGAAATTTAAAAATTAAAAATCGAAACCAATCCGAAAAATCGAAAATCGAAATCAAAATTAAATTTCGATTCGGTTTTTTGATTTTTTCGATATTTATGCCCACCCCTAATTATAAATACCATGCTATTGTTAGATGCTCAAGGCACCAAGAAAATCTTTGACACTTGAGATATTAGTGTTTTTTTTTTTTGGAAAGAAAAGCTATAAATTTGCAATGGCAACTACTAGATTTTTTATAATTTTAATTTTTATGATATTCACAACTACTGGATCAGCATCCTCTGGGTTGGACGAAATGGTGACTGTTCTTAGCATTGATGGAGGAGGCATTAAAGGAATTATTCCGGCTACTATTCTTGCTTTTCTTGAAGGCGAACTTCAGGTAGCGTAAATACGTAAACAAACAATTAGACTTAAACTCAACTGATAAGTACAAACACGTATGAATGCAGGCATATATGTTAGTATATATATCTATATGATTAATGGATCGTTTTTTTTTTTTGAGTCAGGAATTGGACCACAATAAAGATGCAAGAATTGCAGATTACTTCGACGTAATTGGAGGAATAAGTACAGGAGGCTTATTGACTACTATGATAACTGCTCCAAATGAAAATAATCGTCCCTTATTTGCTGCCAAAGATATTACACCGTTTTACTTTGAAAATGGACCTAACATTTTTCCACCTGGGTATATATTACTTTTATATATTTTTAATAATTTTATTTTAAGTTTAAATGGTGTACACTTACATGAGGTTATTTGGTAGGTAGACTAAATTATTGTGGGATAATAACAAATGGATTAATTTATACCATATGGGAGACTGTGTAAAATAATCTTATGTTGAATGGAATAAAATGAGATATTTGAAAATTGTAATGTTTGACCATAAGAACTTCAAATACATTTTGAAATGGCCAAATTCATCGGTGGCCCTCTAAACTTGACACGATATTTCACTTAGACACCTCAAGTGAACGATGTTCATTTTTGGCACATCAAGCAGCTATAAGTGTGTCATTTTGCCACTTTTCGCTGACATGGCAAAGAAAGTGTATTACACTCTCTATAGGCGCGTGAATAATAAAATTTAGCCAATTTTTAATTTTTTTGTCCTCTTCTTCTTCTCAATTACTCCAACCATTTTTCATATTTTTTCACCATTTTTTCACCTTTGCATAAACCTTAAACTCAAATAAGTTCTTCAAATCTCTCAATATAGTTGTAGTCCCTCTCTCCCAACACTATTATTTCTTAATTTTTTGATTAAAAAAAATCATCTTTTCAGCATAAAAGAAAAAATTATAGACTCAAAATTATTTTTTTTGGTCATCAATGGCAAATTCATTGACAATCAGTGTTGATCACCAATGGCAGGCGAATTCATTGAAAATTATTTTTATTGAAAATTATTCACCGACGCCTCCATGATGAATTATTGTTGCAGAAAATTTCAATCACAGACCCCATTTATGAATATTTTGGTTGTTGCAGTGATGAATTATTGCAGTGTTGTATTTTGAACAAAGTAAAAGAGAAAAGCAATGAAATTTCGCTATTGCAATCACGATTACTTATGACCATTATTGTTATGGAAGAAATTTTAAAGACATTCTTTAGAGATGAAAATTGAAGAACATGATCGAGGAAGTGGAGGGGGGAGGGCTGCGTTGCTGCAACATTAGTTTGTGGGGAAGAGGGTTGCTCCAACAACCTTGGGGCGGTAGTGGAGTGGCAGCAAACTTGTGGTGATGGTGGGGTGGAGGTACTTGGAGAAGATGATGGGGGGGGGGGGGGAAGGTTATTTATTTATTGATTTTTTACTTAAAATTAAAGTTAATTATTTAAAAATTATTTTTTTTAAATTATAATTTATTTAAAATTATTATTTTAAACAAGAACGCCACATGTCTTTTTTTAATTGGTGGTATGACATGTCAGCAAACGTGTGTATTACACACTCTTTATAAAATCAGTTGATCGTAAAAAAGTGTCAAAATGACACAGTTAATAGATGGTTGAGGTGTCAAAAATGAATATCGTCCACTTGAGATGCCTAAGTGAAAGATCATGCCAAATTCAGGGGGCTGGCGATAGGTTTGACCATTTGAAATTGTATTTGAAAAAAAAGTGAAAACAAGTTTGTTTTCACTTTTTTCACTTTTACTTCTCCTAAAAAAAGTCAAAAACAACTCCAATTTATATTAATAGTCAAACACAACTTTAAACTCCAACTTCAATTTCAATTCAAAAAAAATTAATTAATTTTCATGATCAAACACCTACTAAATCCTATTTTGTCAAACATATTTTTTCTCAAAAGTGCTTATTTTTTAAAATTGAGGTATACTGTTTGGAAAGTTTATAAAAGAAAATAAGTGTTTTTGAGAAGTAAAAAAGTTATTTTTCGTAAGCTAAAAAAGTAGTTTTTCCCTAAAAGCAATTTTGAGAAAAATATATACTTAAAAATAGTTTTAAAAGTTTGGTTAAAATTTAATTGTTGTTCAAAAGTATTTTATAAATTTATTGGTCAAACACAAAATATTTCTAACCAAATTAATTTTTTCAAAAATAATTTTAAAAAATACACTTCTTAAAATAAATTGATTTTAGAAGCTTGACAAACATGATATAAGTTTGGTACTAAATTTATATCATATTTAATTTATGATATAAATTAATCCCATGTTAAATTTATCATTAATTAAATATAGTATAAATTTAATACCAAATTTAAGCATGAGATATCACACCTTAAAATTTAAGGTAACTACTTACAATATGCAGTTGGTAGTGAAAAACCGCTAGTTGAATACCTTTCATCCAAAAATGATGAAAAATATTTTGACTTTGCCACTGCATGCATACAGTGCCTGGCCTCCAATTTTGGGCCCAAAATATGATGGAATATATTTTCACCAAATTCTTCAAGAAGTGCTGGGAGAAACTCGTTTGCATCAGGCTTTGACAGAAGTCGCCATCGCATCCTTTGACATCAAGACCCTTCAGCCAGTAATATTCACTAAGGCAGCAGTAAGTCTTTCATTCATCGTGAATTAAAAATATGTTAAGTATATCAAAATATCCTTTAAATTTTTGATATTAAACATATCATCCTTTTCAAAACAAACTTAACTGTTAAAGTCATTGACTAATTAGATTTTCTTTTATTTTTTCTCAAAAACAAATGCAGTTAGCAAAGTCTCCTCAATTGGATGCTAAGATGTCAGACATTTGTTATTCCACTGCGGCAGCTCCTACTTATTTTCCTCCTTATAACTTTACGACTGTTGATGCTAATGGAAAGCAGTATCAATTCAACATGGTTGATGGTGCTGTTACAGCTGCCAGTCCGGTACCATTTATTTTGAATATGTATTTCTTTTTACTTTTTGTTTGAACATCACTTATTTCGAGCGTCTAATTTAAAGACTAGCTATGTATTAATTAAGCGTTATTAGTGTTGGGTTCAATATGTATGAAAAAGTGTGAATGAAAAATGAAGGAAAAAATAGTGGAGAGAAAGAAAGACACTAAAATGAAAAATGTACTCTTTTAAGGGAAAGTTCACTAATTCTCCTACATTGGTGGGAGAAGGGAACTTTGACGTATTTATAATAAAAAACACTTACTCCACATGGATAGTGAGGCCAGAACAAGGTGGTGCCTTGCGCCGTCGTCATCGTCGCTCGCTCGGCCTCGGCCTCAGAAGCCTCAGCCCCGGATACAAAGTTTATTTGACAGAAAAAAACCGCAACAAATCTTTTTTTTTCTGTGTTTTGATCCTCCTCCATCTATATGCATGCAGTGGCAAACACTGTTTCGAAATGCAGAGCAGAAACGAATTGATGCTTCGGAAGGGATGCAATCCTTCAATGAAATGACACACTGATTCATGAAATGGCATGCCAGTTCGAAAAAGATGCACTCTTTGGATGAATAAACATGATTTTTCAGAAAGGTTACACATTTAAGTGAACCATTGTCACCTTTCAGAAAGGCACCTGATGGCTATAAAAACTTGCTTTCATTCACTAAGTTTTGGTACAAAAAAAAAAAATTCTGAATATACAAACGCTTCTTGTCTTCAAAAACATTCTATGTGATCAATCAAATCGTTGAGTGAGTTCGTTGAATCTAACAATTTGAGGTACCGCTATTGTTCGGATTGAAGGCCATTTTATCCTGGGAGGAAGATTTCATAACCTCGGGTACAGTAAGGGGAATTATTCCTTAAGGACGTATTCCGTGAAGTCGGAGGACTTGGTCTTAAAATTTTGTTTCATCTCTTTTCTGAAATTTAACATACTTCTTGGATAAATTATTTATAATTTGTGTTGAAGGTGTTAAGGAACTTCATAAGTGTTCTTGTTTACCCATGAACTTGTGTTGAAATTGCTGTTGTATTTATACAAATTCTTATACCCGAAACATTGAAAACAACAATTAATTATTATACTCTTTTGTAAGTATATCTTTCAATTTTTCCGGTGCGTGCCTTCACTTTTTTGTGTTTGCAATATCTCAGATGGCATGCAGCACTAAAGACAAATATAAGTCAAAAGTGTTTTACCCAAATTTGAGTATTCCCTATTATAAAACATTTTTTCTTGAAAATTGAGATGCTCCTTGGATATCTCAGCGTGAAATAATTAATTAATTCATATGCGTTGACAGGCTGTAGTAGCCGTTACCGCAGCAGTGAGACGTGCGACGGAAGGGGATCCAGCATACCGCTCTATTAAGTCATTGAACTTCAAAAATATTTTGGTCATCTCATTAGGAACAGGTGATAGTACAGATATTGATACTCCAGAATCATACACAGCAGAAGAGGCAGCTAAATGGGGTGCTTTTGACTGGCTATGGCATAACAATACCAGCCCTTTACTTAAAGGGATAGTTTCAGCAAGTTCATATATGGGTGATTATTACTTGGCCACTATCTTTCAGGCTCTTGATTCAGAAAAGAATTACCTCAGGGTTCAAGTAAGGCCATCTCCTTCAACAAATTAGTAATTATTTTTATGTATCATACTTTCTTTATATTTGAAGGGGAGCTTTGGGGTAACTGAAAAAGTGTCATATGACCAAGAGGTCTCAGGTTCAAGTTGTGGAAACAGTTTCTTGTAGAAATGTGGGGTACAATTGCGTATAATAAACCCTTGTAGTTCGATCCTTCTTGGACCCCGTGCATAACAAGAGTTTTAGTGCACCGGTTGCTCTTTTATACTTTCTTTATATTTGTCATTCAGGATAATGATTGAATAAACATTTAAACGTCAAGGGCTAACAAGTTATAGTGACCAAATACTTGTAATAATCACTAGATTGCTTGTTACAAAGTATGCGATTAACAATACCAGATATGAAAATCAGATAGGTTATAAGTGAAATAGGTAATAGAGGGAATTTTATTTTAAATCTTAAGTACTGTAACGTGTATATCAAGCCCTTTATAATGATCACTATTTATATGTCAAAGATGTTGCATACGTGGACATGTAATTTCTGGATGAATTACGAATTTTCCGGTCAGTTATTGGATGAAGCTTATCCCGACTGGTCTCATATTGATTACGATAGGGTGAAGCGGATTATCACTGTTTTTAGTAGCTATATCATGACATTTTCCCTTTATATATATAATTAAAACACCATTTTAGTAGTTATATTTTTGTTGTATAGTATAAGCATCCAAAAAAAAAAGTTAGGTTTAGACTTCGGCCTCAACAATTTACTCATG
>NW_025889280.1:0-2859 GCF_002878395.1 Capsicum annuum
CAATGTTAACAAAAGAGATGGATAGATAGTTTGACATACAATATTCAAGAATCTAAGAACCCTAACCACATGTAAGGACCCTAAGATTAATGAATGTTAACACCAAACTCTTACGTTGACAAAAGAGGGACTTTACCTCCCTAATCACCAACATATCAAGCCAACGATGCAACACAAGTGATATCCACACTTGGGCAACCCTAGTTACGGATTGGTGGATTTCCAAGCCCTACAACTAAGGGGTGTTACACTCCTCATACTAGTGAGAGAGTTTGTCTTCCATCAATAAACAACTAATGAGAAAAAGACCTAAAATGTTCTATTTATATTCTATTACAAGACAAGGCAAAATGACAACAATGCCCTTAAAGGGTGGAGTGGCCATGGAGTGCATTTGGACCCAATGAAGTGAACAAAATACCCTTAATAAAGATGACCAAATCATGACCCATTAAGTGTTGTCCAAAATCGTGATTCCTCAAGTCTTCGATGCTCCAAGCAATCTTCAACACACGGTCTTGCTTGTGCTCAAAACGGGTCTTCCTTGCATATTCTTGTGCCCTCGGTGTGACTAAGTCTTGAGCCTTTAAATGATGACCTCCAATCATGTCTTCAAAAATTAAGGAAGCCATTTGACTTGTATCATCCTTTCCTTCTTGAAAAGGATTCAACCTCGAATCCAAACCTTACAAGAACAAAGAGAAGACAAACAAGCACGACATCCTTATGACATGAGGGTTAGAGTTAGTACAATAAACAACATCAACATGCCAAGGACGTACACACTTGAGAAATAACCACACGTCCTTTGTTACAAAGGAGTTGGCGAAAGAAATCACCATCAAGGGGTGGTGTCCTAATTGAAAGTAAAGTCCACCTAACACATCTAACAATATCACTCAAACAAGTGGACCGATCAACAACTATCCATCCTTCACACCCTAAGAAGTTATCGGGATCGAATAGGAGATGTAACCAAGGGTTTAGGTCTCGGCCACTCTCACTTTCCCCTAAGCTGTCATCCTTGAAATTAAGAAAGCCCTCTTTATCACTATTGAAAATATGAGGGTTGAGAAAGGTGTTCCATAAGCCAACTTCAAATAAAGGGTTCCCATGCATACACTTACTACTAGTTTCAAAATTTTCACTGGGAATATGCACAACATAAGAAACATATAAAGACAAAGTAGATGGCATTTCTAAGCACATATCACATTCTCTTTCATAAGAGTTGTCCTCACATACGTACAAACCATCACGGGAAGCCAAAGGACCACAATCAAAATCATCTTCACAAAGACAATCACAACTCAGGTTTTCTAAATATTCAAGCAAATCAAGATCATCTACGCCCGGTTGATCATTTTTCTCACCCTCACTAGTTGTTGGCAATTCACATACCAACATAGACTCACCTTGTTTTTCACAAGGGACAACTAGTTGTCACATCCCTTTTTTGTACTCCAAAAGAAAGAATTCGTTTTAAGTTTCGAAAGGATTTTATTATTAAAGTGACAAAAGATGAAAATTGTTTCGAAAAGGATTCATTAGTTTCAAAACTCAGAGTCGCCACTTGGCATAAATCGGGTGTGCCAAGTCACCCATGAATATCCTTTTTCAAAATGATTTTGACTCTATAAAACTGATCCGCGAACAGAGATTCCGGCTAAGGAATTCTGTTGACCGAAGGGAAGGTGTTAGGCACCCCTCGATCCTGTGGTTCGACCATGGTCGTTTGGTGGAGCGTATCGACTAATCTGACACTACGAATGTATAAACCACACAAAAGCACGTAAAACAATCAAACCAATAAATAAAACAAAACAATCCAAAAATATAGTGTCCAGTCCAATTATTACAACCCAAAAAATAAATAAAAATGTGAAAATAAATCCTATCTAACGTATACTAATCCTAACTACGCTCCCCAACTTTATCCGATGCCTCGGGCCTTGATCAAGATCTGCCTTCGCCAACATGATACGTCAGGGCATTCTCGATGAATAAATACATCAATATCCGGGGCATTCCCCGACCAAATAAATACATTTAATGAAATGTGATGAAAATGAAGAAAAGCACTCAACACAAATATTTACACATTCGATGATTAAAATCCTACGAGTTGCCTACCATCCAAAACCTAGAACTTGCCTATCAATGCACGACCTAAGACATGATAAATTACACTTAACATCAATATTTATTTCAAAATAGAACGAAAATAATAAATCAAGACTAATCTTATTCATTTTTATCGATTTTTCGATCCCGACCCCAAACAACAACTTTAATTCTCAATCAACGATTAACTAATCTTTAGACTATCAATTTAATCTTCATAATCCGAATTCAGCACCAACCAACATTCATGATTCAAACATCACAAAATCAAAAATATAATTTTTAAAATTATTCAAGAAAAGGAATGAGAAATGGACCTCAATTGAAGCTTTTATTGTGCCAAATAATGCGATTAGAAAATAGAACCGGATTCGAAAGCCTCAAATCAAACCTCAATCGCGAACTCAATATATGCTCATTTCTGTTTTGACCGTTCACCGACAGACCATCAGAATCGGACTGAAATTGGTCCAGTCCAGTCGGGTTAGAGCTGGGGTCGCGGTTCCTATCGCGACGGAACTCCGGCGAGCTCTGAAAGTGATGAAAAACAAAGAGACGCAGATAATAGTGACATTTCCGACGAGAACTCGTTGGAAATAACCTCAACTCCGATGTAATTCCCTCTTTCTCGCTCTTTCGATCAGCTCCACTCAGTTTTCTCTCTCTTGTCTCAACCTCTCCCTCTCTAGCAGCTCTCTCTCTATCTTTCTCTCTTACTCCTGAGTGTCCTCTGTG